>NW_019213137.1:0-53300 GCF_002532875.2 Varroa jacobsoni
AATGTAGTATTTTATTTATTATTAAAATACATGTATATAATAATTAATAAAATATTATATACACATATATATATATATATGTATGCATGTGTGTGGGTTTGTGTCAGGACGTGCTAGGTTAAACAGAAAGCTCGGATACTAGTTCATTTATAAACGATGACTGCTGAGATATTTTGGGTACCTCAGATGCCTGATGATCACTTTGTGCCAAATGCGCCTTCCTTTTAGCAGTGCTTTACGTAAATACGAGAGTTTTCTCCCTGTACGCATTTACCACTTCAGTGGCTGCCGTCTGGCGGCGCTATCGTGCCCTTTCCATGGCGGCTGCTAGCCGGCACATGTCATACCTGCATGTTTACCTACACGTACAGCACGTTCGATCTTACTTGCATTCATGTGGTTGGCAACTAGCGCTTGCAGCTGATGTTTATAAGGGGCAATGTAAACACTAAGTTAGTTTATCGTCCGTATTACGATGGTAGATACGAATTGTTCGTGGTCGGCGACCGACGTTTAACTAGTGCCTATTTTTCAATAGTACGACACAGTAAATAGTATCACATTCGGTATGCGTCGTTCATCGATTTAATTTATTTTGTTGACGATGGACGCATCGTGAACACGAAACGCATGATGATCATCGTCATGACGAGCCGGTAACTTGATTTTTCTATTGTATGGCATATGCCAAAAAGATATGAATTGTTTATCTCGACGTGTGTGCTATGAATAGGACGCGTTGGCCTCTCCTCATTTTCTTTGTTTTACAAAGTCTTCTCAGTTGTACAAAAATTATTTCTATAATTAAGGACATACAGCCTTGAGCACATGAGTGGATCGGAATGGAGAGATATTTTTCGATGAATCTTGCTATGTCCCATGCTTTTTTGGTTGTGTTACAGGTACTAGATTTGAACGAGCTATCTATTGCTCATGGAAGGACGACCGCGCTTTTGTCAGAGCCTTAAATGTCTCTCGGGAGCTGTAGCATGGAATAAGCCCCCCAAATTGCCTTGATAATGTATGCATCCCAAAGTACATAACGTATTATTTGCAATAATGCGACGGGAACTAGACGATGATAAACCGTGCCGACATTCGAAGGGGAGCCGTTGTTAAAATGTAATTATAAATGTGCTTAATGTATATAATGCGCTACAGTAACTCCTCATCCAATTTGTTGTGCTTGAGTATGTAACTAGTAAAAAAAAAAACAAAACTGCCAGCCCGACATACTAAGGCCCATAGAAAAGGTATTATAGTTAAACTCAATCAAGCAAACCTTTTTTTAGAGAACTGTGACTGTGCACATAAGTAGGATTGTTTTTACAATTGCGCCACTAATCCGGTAAAGTAGATATCGTTCACGCAAAAAGCCATACTTGGTTTACTCAACAGAAGGTATAATAAAACTATACTTGACAAGCTAAAATTAACAGTTAAATAACTATCATGCATTGCATATATATGGCAGTTATCAAAAAATCTGTCTGTGTGCATGTAGAGTTGGGCAAAGGTAAGATTACAGTGCAACAACCGAAGTACACAATTAGAGAAATGTCGAGCTCGTATCAACTGTGAACCAACGTTTTTTTCCGTTATTAAGTGTCCTTCGTCCATTTTTAAACTAACAATTTTTCCTTAATCCAATTTCTGTTCAGCCCTGTGTATCCCCGTTATACCAACTGATGATAGCCTGGCCCCAGATAACGCGCCGTAAAGCGATACACCTTGTTAATAACATGAAAGCCTATTCATCGTAGACTACACACTGATTGTAGGTTTTTTTTTCTATTGTTAACTGACATACTTTGATCATGCTCAACAACGACAACAAGGCATTCGAGCGAACCCTATCTCGATTCTTCAAACTTTATGTTGGATCGCTCTATGTACATCCCTTGCACTAATCTATCGCTTTGGATGACGAAAAAAATGTTAGGCGTGTTAATAGGTGTTTATTTCAGAGCGCCCTCTCCACGCGTCCAGCTGGGCGCTGAAATGGCCATCAAATGATAGGGTCGTTTAGCAAAATTGTTTGCTTTCATGCGCAATATTTAGAATAGCAGTATGATACATAGAATAGTTGTGCCTTCCTCTCGGTCTGCTACCTAGACTTATATCTATTACGTTTGGTTACTTAGCTTTAAAATGTAAACTGTTGTGATTGACACAGTAAATCCCTTACAACCTGAAACCTATCGATACTTTTCGAACATTTTACCTGTTAGCCCACTACTTGTGATACATTGTGATCTCTACAAAATGTTCCTGAGTTATAGAATCGAAGGAAAGGGGAATCACTCGGCCATAGCAAATGCTACCACAATACAACCAAAACCAACAGAAACTTCCAAACGTATTTTGCAAACGGTGTATATTTTGTCTAGCAGACGAAATATTATTCGCAGAAAGCAGTTCGTGCTCACGAAGAAGCACACTTACGCATATATCCGAACACGCCTACGCCAGCTGTGTCTTACACGCTAACGTACATTTCAAGTATCCAAATTTCTGCCGTCGCCGCTACCGCCGACACTACCGGCCAGAGACTCCAGTTGTGGAAACTGGTCCGGGATCTTCCCCGACGCCCCGCTCTATTTGCCGCTGTTGCTGCCTGACAGCAGCATTCGCCCTGTGGCCAGTCGCCGCCGCGTTTGTTGATCTTGGGTGGAGAGGAAGAAGGCCAACTGCGGCAGACAACGAGAGTAACACGCAGTCGAAGCTGTCGTTTCGAGAGCTATGAGCTTAGTTTAGAGCTCTTCTCTGAAGTAAAGCAACGAAATCGTGGAAGGGTTGGCACAGCAGCAACAGGAGTTGCGACGTGTACTGAGCGCGGTAGGACGTCGACTTCAGGAGGAAAGTAAGGGGTGAAGGTTCGGTGAACTCTTGACTCTTTTGTTTATTTTGTTCAGGCGTTTCTCCAGTGTTCGTTGAGAGGGAAAGCAAAATAAACTAGGGATCATGGCGTGACTGACTTCACTGTAGCCTTTGTCGTTGCAAGAACGTAGTCGAAGGATGCTTCATGCTCCAGAGGCCCCTCGGTCCAAAACGTTGCTTTCTATCTCTCTGTATGGGTTCGCTCTGACTGCGTGTTGCCAAGTGGGCCAAGGAAACGCTATAAACATACAGCGGTAATCCTGCCGCAAAGTGGAGTCGTCATGCAGATTCTGCCGACACCGCTACCTGCACCATTTGAACGGCGACGGACGAAGCAA
Organism: Varroa jacobsoni; assembly: GCF_002532875.2. Classification (NCBI taxonomy): domain Eukaryota; kingdom Metazoa; phylum Arthropoda; class Arachnida; order Mesostigmata; family Varroidae; genus Varroa; species Varroa jacobsoni. The sequence goes on from NW_019213137.1 coordinate 3,219, forward strand.
CAAAGCACCAGCTAACGCAACCTCACCCAAATGTCTTTCAGACGATCAAGATATGCCAACACGCGAAAACGTGAGCGCCCGGCAACGCCAACGTGGGCAATTGTGAACAGCAGTGGCAAGGTATAGTCAGTCAACGAAAAGGATATCAACAAGACAGAAAGGACCCTTAGGCAAATTTGAGAGCTTGCAAGTAAAAACTCCTGAAGGAAAGGTGTTTCATTGGATAAATGGTCTCGAAAGCGTTGATCACAAGTGTAAAAATAAATTTTTCTGGAGCATATCCTAGTTCTAAACAAAGCGTATGTTACGTGTATAGGTTTTTTTTAACATGTGCTCTGTTTAGAGATAGCATCTTAGATAGAAGGATGTTGGCCAGCTAATCTGAGTAGATCTCCGTTAATAATTAGGTAATTTTACAAGTGGTTTAGATAACGTTTTTAACAACTCTTAATATGACAACGACGTCGTGATATTACACAGGTCTACTAGTTTACCGCGGTATGATAGCAATATCAGGCTCCTTTTCGCTAAAACTCGAGATAATACGAATCATGCAAAATAACCTGCTGTTCTCTGAGTGGGGTCACAATATGGACTTTGCTAGCTTTCGCCAAAATATGTCAAGAGCGCGGCTGTAGTAAGATATTAACTAGAAGGGTAATATAGAATGTTCGAGATGATTTGGAACAAATTTTGATGTACTGTTTGTCGTATGCGATCGTCAGCTGTTTTTCGCGCTAGGACAGCCTAGTTCCTTATAGAACGGCTATTGTAGCAAAGGTGGGAAGTTCGTATTCTAAGCATGAGTCAATGAAAATCAGTTACTGCCTCATGGCTTGGTAGCAGACGAAGTCCTACAAAAGTAATAAGCTTTCCAGCTTGCCCAAGGTTGACGGCTTACGTCATTGCCAATCTCCATAAGGATCTTGGAAAGCCAATGAAAAAGCATGGTAGATCTTCAATTTATATTAAAATGAACTAGACTAAAACGATTGATATATCTGTCAAAATGGTGCCAGAAGTTTTTATTTTTATTATTTTAGAAATTGGCGAAGAAGTAGCAGTTATAGTCGAAGTAAGTAAAATTCATCTTAAATTCGGTGGTCCATATAAACTGCAACGATCAACCGGTTTGAAATTTTTGCGCCTTCAGAACCTATTGATTTTAGCTCGGTCTACGCTTAATTTAAATGTTGGTTTTTTTTTATACCTGACGTATTTAAGCTTCAACGATTCTAACGTTATTTCTTTATTTACATCGACTATTGAAACGTGAACTTAGTGAACAAATTTTTTAAAGACTTGTAAACCCCTTTAACTCCAAATTAAAGGTTTGGTTGAAACATTAATTGCAGTGAATAAACAAACATGTACGTGCACATGTAAAAAAATCACTAACGTTTATCGCCTGTATATATATATATATATATTTTTTCTTTTACAAAAAAATATATTTTTTGTCAATTTTTTTTATATAAATACAGATTGTACATAAGAGGAATCAATGTTGTACTATATTTTCCCAAACACCCCGTATGTTAAAAGAAACACTCTAGAAATATATAGCTAGTGCCCTTCTTATTTTCGTTTTGCCTCGAAAGTTCCAGCAGAAGCGAGACAGCACCAAGAGGAGGACAAAGTCTTCTTAAGCGAATAAACAGAATACAAAAAACGTAGGCCCAAAAGAAGCTCTCGCCGATGTCACCCCGCGGACGAAAGGATTCGCAGATTGACACCAGGACGTCCTATATACCATATGTGTGTCACGTCCGTTATCGCTTATCCTTATCGAAGTAACATAGCCTAGGTGAAATAAGTATGTTTATTCTTCAAAAGAATACGGGAGAATATACAGGAGAAAAAAACTCGCATATATAGCAATAGATCTAAGGGTACTAGTATCTGACCTTAACATACATGTAAATAGATTTGGTGTAGTGGGATTAGCTTTTTTGTTTGACTCGAGTAAAACATACGTTTTTCTACTAGTCTTCGAGTCGACTTCGTAATTACAGTCAAGGTTGCCATTTTTGCAGGTCAAGTTACACGCTAAGATTAACAAATACAAACACATAAACGGCACCAACCAAGGTTATGTATTGCGAGTAATCGTAATGTAAGACTTATCATAACGTCTTCGTTTATCTATTGTCTGTACAAACAATTTTGCTCCGCAGGTGGCCCATTTTTACCTGACAACATCCTTTTTCCAATACTGCCTTTCTGGGAATTGTATATTTATTGACAAACGTGAATATGTTAGTTCTTTTCGTGACGAAAGCCGATTATCTCGAACACTATTAACAGTAACAGTTGGTAAGTTCTGTAGAAACTGAACGGACACGAGAGAGTGTTTTTAATTCAACATGTTAAAAGGTTCCCATTCGTTCGCATCATCGCCGCTAACCATGTCGATCATTGTATGCATATCCAGGTTTAAAATAAATTTGGATTTATTTCATGACATATTGAACAGTGATAGTACCTTCTGTCAATAGGCCACTCAGTTGGCCAGCTTGGTACTCTGTTGCCGTTGCATAACGAAGCTGTTTACCGTAGCAATAAATACCGAATCTGGCGGCTGTTCGCCAGGTGACTCCATTGACGCATCAGGTTGTTGAAAAGCTAAGCGGATCATAAGGCGCTTTAGCGCACTTTTGTTACTTATTTATATGAGTTTTATCTCACAGACAACACATGAAGTCGTCAGTAATGGCACTTGACATACGAGCGGTGGCAAAAACGTTCCGCCGCTGCGTGATGCGTTTTTGAAAACCAATATTGTAACAACGCTATATTTGCCGCCGTACTTCCGTAACAACTTCATTCACCTCTCCCCCGAACCCCTTCAACCCTATCTATTAACGCTGCTATCGTCATAATCATCGCTTATGACAAATGGATATTGCGCTTCTTTCTTCTTCTGCGCTAGCATATCCTGATAGCGTTGCCCCGTAGATCCTGTTTCCCATTTAACCGCAAAACCTATTGCTACATATGTTAGGTCTACGAGCATGTATGCAGGCCATCAATATACACTAGAAACGCAATATGTAAATACATGTATGTGTTTACTTATGCGCTCACACGAGTGTGAAAAAGCGAGCTGGCTAACTGAACATGAGAGGAGAGCACACCCTTTTTTGTAGTGGGGACTGAAACTCCTCAGCGCGGATACCCCCTTCGGCAATGGGCAATACCGCTTGTGATGATATGGAAACTAATTTATCTAAAGCGTAGGAATGTAGCGATATGATTGCTTGAAGCCTGCAGACAAAGCCTATGTTTGCTCCGCCTTCAAAAGTGTCTAAAGCTTTTTTTGTAGCCGTGAATGTAAGCGAACAATACGGTTGAAACAAAGTTGGTAGGCGCATTCGTTTTTGACAAGCGGTGATAGAAATTATTGTACATTCCCGTATTAAAAATGTCACAAACGGTTATTCAACCAGCATTGGCGGTTACATTTATATAATTGCCCGTTGAAAAAATCGGTAACTTGCACAAGACCCACGGTTCGTGAAAGTAATAAATGGCTGAGGCATACTCGATCACGTAACTTTCTCATTTCTTAAATTGACTCTACGTCATTAAGATCTGTGCAATTTAGGTGGCTGACCAAATGTAAATACGTAGCGGTATTAGTTAACATAGGCTGGTTTTATTGTTACAAGATGTAAAATGGGCGCTGCTAGCATCGCCAACTCGTGTCTTCCCTGTAACTTTCTAGCCACTTACTTTTACTAGACCTTATCTATCCGCTGCTTAAAGAACGTTTTCCCCACATAAACTTCGTTTTATTCGATCGGTTGCTTCACTCACTATTTCAACGTTCGCAGACTCAGCCAGACGCTGCCGATTCTCGCTTCATAGGACATTTCATCTCGGCTAAACATAGCTTAGACCTCTTCCCTTTCGTAGTTTCAGCAACTCTCTTTCAAACCGGTTCAGGCCCTGGTTCTGTTCTCGGACATAACTGGGAATGTTTCTTTTCCAGAGTAGTTTTTCTCTGGCGCCATTTCGCCACAGTGTTCTCCTGTCTGCCTTGGTTTGCCCGAACTTCGTTGTCGTCTTAGTATAAGCGGCTTTCTCTGCTTAGGTCCCTCTTCCTTTCTACCATCGTTACTCCCGGATGTTCCCACGTCCAGCCGTGCTTGGCCGTGATGGGCGACGCCTGCTAGCCGCCGGCGGCTACTTTCTCAATTTTAATTTAGTTTTACGACATGTGCCATCGCATTGTCCGCGCGCTCTCCTGCTTGTTCGAGTTCGTTCTGCTTTTCTTACGGACATTCCTTTTAATAGTTTCGATCACAACTCACCGGCGATAACGACGAAGTCGTCTTCGCCCTCCTCAGCTCGGAGGCCCTTGAAGGACTCGACTTCAAGACTGTGTGAGCTGTTGTGGCTTGACGCCGTGCTAGAGGTTGGATCGCCGTCAACGATCCACGGCTGTGACCCCTCGGTTAGCTGCCAGCTGCTGGCGAAGCTGTATGCCTCGAACAGTTGTTTTCTAGCGAGCTCTATGACTCACTGTTCTTTCGACCTTCCTCAAGTCCTGCGAGACTGTCCGACGACAGGAGCGGGATTTAAGAGTCGTACCGTGAACTCGTGAAGGAGGCTTGTGGTACCCCATAACCTGAAGCATAGGGGACGTCTGGACTCTTTGTTTGCCTCCACGGCTCTACGACGTCGTCGCAGCGACCTTGAGAGAGCGCAAGAGAAAAAGGTCTGTGCTCAGCACCGGCTCGCTTGATTCGGTTTTTTTGGCCGCTCCCAACCCATCGTTTTACCCTCTCTTCGTCTTCCACTAACTACGTTTACTGTATCCCGATGTCCAGGGTGTCCAGAAACATACAGCAGCAGTAGCGGAGTAAGCCAGGGCTCTTTTGTCAAACCTTTGGGATGGGGAGCCCTAGGGTTTAATTCACTCATTTATTTTCACACTTGAAAGTTAATTAACACACGAAGGAGAAGGGAGATATGGCCTAGAGAGAGCTGACGAAAAAGGCACGACAGGAAACGGCGAGCAGCCAGTTAAAAAAGGCTGCATCATTCCTGTACTAAGATTCGCATACAAGCGGACTGCGCTGGTCAAGGTCTCGTCGCTAGCAACCAGTTAAGTTAAAGAAGCTGAAGCCCGTGCCCCAGCACGCAGGAACATGAAGCTCAATCAAGCAGGAAAAACAATTTTTATATTGCGAAAGTTGAAGATTTCGATGAATGCTTAGCCGAGATGGATGCCTGTAGGCTAACGAAAATATAGAGACGGCATGGGAAAGCAAAATGAATGCTAAGCTAAGATGCAATTTATTTTTATTTGCATGTTCACTCATTAAATATGAGCCTTGATGTTGACTGGCACCAGCACGAGTGCATCCATCAATATATACATCAGAAGTGTCCATCAAATCCGCGCTCGGGACGTGCTATTACAATATCAGACGGTAATAAACAGTGAAAAAATACCCTAATTTCTAACTGAAAAGCACGGTCGACCTTTTGGCGTAAACATAATTTTAACTAGAGAAAATAATAAGCATTTCAATAAATAGTTGATGGTCTGCATCCTCGTCTTTGGCCTGCGTGAACACCTTCGGTCCAAAAGCATCGTCTTTCAACGTCGAACCGCTAATTTTCTTAGGGACTAGTATGTTTCATCTTTAATATATGCACGATCTTCGAAGGCCTGAAGGAAATGTTTTGCACAGGTTTTGACATAACAAGTTGTTTGCGCTTGTTACTTAGGAATAGGAACGGTGTATATTCTACATAATTCTAAACAGTCCAGCAATTTCAGCGTGCGATATTATGCAACTGCGGAGCCTTTGCATTCATGGAGAAAAATATTAATTTTAATGGTGAATCCACATGCTGTTCTCCAGTTTGTGCCTAGACTACTTTGTTTATGATACACTAACAAACTGAATACAAATACAAGAGCCACCTATCGCAAAAACCCAGATAAAGTTTCTCCTTCGATATATATGAGCAAGCTATTCAATATTTCTAGCATATATACTCAGTTGGGCATGTATTACATTAAAGGTAAAGGTTTACTTATACACTGTGGGTCATTCACTGACGCTCAAATAAACATTAATTGCAATGGCATTGTAAGCATTTAATCGGCAATATACTTATATGCCCTTCAGAAATTCAAACTACTGCTGTTTTCTGTTGGTAGATAGCGAAGTTAAGTACCGAAAAGAAAAACACAGCGAGTTCTCGTTGAAAGTTGGACTTATTAATGGGTCCGCCTGGGTTGAATTTCGTCATCTAAAATAGTTATGAAGATTGATCTAACTACAATGTTTTCTCGGTATTCTAGTTTTTTTTTTTTTTTTTTTTTGACTTATACCAATTAATACAGTAGGACTAGCTCGTGAACACAGTTACATGTTCTATATATAGCAGCTTTGAATTTGGATGGCTCATTTCCGATTATATTGTCGCTGGTTCTCTTTATTATTACATAGAGTTGTTTATACGGTGCTGAAAACCAGTATTCGTTTATATCGATACCATTCGTACCTGATTTCGGTTGGGATAACTAGGGATGCTTCTAAAGCTCACAAGTAAAAATTCTTCATCTACCGAGATATAGTGAAAATAGAAGGGACGTTTTTATTAGGCGCCATATTTTAAACGCATGAGATTGTCTGGGGAACGAGAAGCACCTAATTATTAAGGTACTTACTGTGCTAAATCTAATACGGCGAACATTCTCTATCTCTTTTGGGTCCTGCAAATTCTACGATGCACACAGTGGAAGTGTAAGCCATAGAATTTATCTATGCACAAGCGCACATCAAAAAATTACAGGAAAGACACAAGGTACTGCAAACCTTAAAACTTGCCTTTTTCTGTTAGATCTGTTCGTTTACTTAATGTAATCACTTGCACTCTCATTATCCGTGCGAGACCCTCTAATAGCGTAGTGGGTGGCGTGTTGGTCCGCTAAACTTGGGGACACGTGATTGTCGAGGTTCGAACCCGGCCCTAGACACATTTCCCAGCCAGGCGTCTGAAGTGGTGCCTGAAGGGTTAAGTGATGAACATAACATTCTAAACGGCGGCTCATAATTAAACATTTCCTAGTAAGTTCAACTTACCCCATTTGCTCTACCCAAGTGGTTCAACGTGTTCCATGATGGTAACGCGGGTGGCTACTGAACATAGAGACACTCGAGGTCACTCCTCATTCATAATCGATCGTAAACACATCTTGTTAAGGGCTGCAAGGAATCGGTCATCTGAAGCAATATTTAACGGCCGTAACAGACGTCAAAATTCGAATCATTTAGATGAATGCCGTGGCTCGTCTACTGAAGTCGACATTTTATGTGAATTTCACTTATCATTTTTCATCACTCCCTGTTGTATTCGGATCCCGCACTTGACAGCAATGCACAGAGAATCATGCAGCGTTGGACGATATAAATAGTTGTATGAGTGTCATCGTAAGCGTTAGAAACGGGGCAACTGAGTGAATAGCCCGCCTCTCTCTTTCTCGCTGCAAAAAAGGGGTAGATCGACAACAGTGAAACAGCATCGGACTAACGTGTTGGGCGGCCCTATTCTAGGCACGTCCACTGATACCTGCCTTTGTAGATCTCCAAGCGGTGCTTGTTCTGCTGCCTTTTGATAGGCCGGTCCTGGACGGCTGAGTTAAGCAGCTGGGCCACTTTGCTTCGTAGAGCTTTTCTATCAGAATGACCAGGAAAGAGACAGGGAGCGTCAGATGAGCAACTCCATTCACGAATCGCAGGGCAATGTTGGGATAGAACATAGCAAGAACTTATCCCGAAAGGTGGTTATATGCTACTTTGTCAATGGTGAACGACTTTGACGGCACTGGATGGTGGCGCTAAATAAATAAGTACTAAGTGAAGGGGTTGATTTGTTCATTGGAGAACGCCGAGGTCAACTCTGCTATCTATCTATCTATCAGGCGTGACGCGCAAAGTACGTGTGAACGCGTCACAGTTTCTGTTGTGCAATGGGGCTATAGTAGAACCCTTTTCTGTATGTACTTTTTCAGTGCGCGAAACGCAAACTTGGAAAATGGTTAGAAAATAGGAACAGGTGGAAAAGAGAGGAAAGTCGATTTGACTTTCGTTTTGGTCCGGACAGTGTCTGAAATAGCTGTACAGTTGTATGTTTGGAACTAGGTTTTACGATGGACTAATAGGATCTAGATTGTCTTAAAATATCGAATATAACCATGATATGTTTCAGGTGGCGCTATTTTGTAATGATTCATCTGAAAAATTGTTTTCAAAAATGAACGCTAGTCACTTAGCGAGACCATTGTGAAAATGAAAAGGCACCGGATGCAACTAGCAGATAAATAATAGGAAGATTGGAGCATGACTAAAGAAAGAAAATCGTCTTGCTTATTTCTGCAGCAGCTTTGTTACACAACGATATGTCATAACTTTCCTACTAGCAACATTCACAGACATAGATTAAATTTTTGGCCAGAACTCGACCTAGGAAGTTTGACCACAGTACCCCAGGTAAACACAAATCAGCTGTGATGAATTATATACAAACGCTATTTACAATGTGGTGCAAAAAATCTGAAACAAATTACGCCAATGATCTGGGGGAAATCTGTATCATTGCGGCCCATTATAAAAATGTTTTTCGTAGAGATTTTTATAGACCATAAGGGCATATGATTACATCTAAGTTCAGGAATTTGATTTCTGTTGTCCGAATCTTTCGATGACCGATGAGCCGAACGGATCGACAGGAATTCACCACTACCGCGGGCCGCTTCTGAAATAGGGAGTGCATCGGAAAGCTGCTTTGGTTTCCTCTTGGGAACAATTGAAAACCTTTCGGATGGGGACGATTGGGATTTATCGTCGGTCTGTTGGTGGATGCTTGGAGTCAGTTTCCTCAAAAGCCTTCGCTTTCAATACCTCACACTCGACCCTTCTAGTCCTCAAAAACTTTTGCCCCAATGCACACTCTAATTGCCGCCGCAAAGTTCTTCTCATTGTTCTCAAGCATGTATGCATGGCGAGGTAAATAGTAGTAGCGTGACAAACATGATCCCTGTCAATGGCATAGTGCTACCGATGCAAAAACGACGTAAAGTATTCACTCGAAATTTTAGATTAGTCTGAAACAACTTCAAGCCGATATTTTCCTATATAATAGACTTTTGTATTTCATTCATCATATTGGTTTTGTACTGACTTAAAACATGACGAAGCGCTATGCGTACTTCTTTCCTCATTGCAGCTGTTATAACAGTTCTAAATGATACTGGTGCAATACATCGTCCCTCGCCGTATTCCGTCCCCATACCTTCAAACATACATCAATAGAATATAATTACATACGTATTCTAGTGTAATTTTATTATATTTACTATGAATTCACGCACTTTGATACCGTCGTATGACAATTTCCCGAGGGTCTCTGGAGCAGTCGACACAATGCAACGAGATGGGTACAACCGAGTGACCGATAGGAACTGTGAGAAGGCTAAAGAACGGAAAGGGCGCGACTTAGAAGTGACACTAACGTAATACAAAATAACTCGAAAGCGAACACCAGCACAATCACGACTTCGGGTATTACGGCGACTACTACCAGTATGGTGTTTTTTCGTATGCAGTACTAGCTGTGACAGTACGAGTCGGTTTGTCGTCGTTCGAGGTTGGCCTGCGAAAGGCTAAGCAGAACAGCACCTATAGGCTCAGCTGGTCCTGACCCCCCTCTATGTTCGTTTTCCACATAGCCGCTAGGTTCGAGCAGAACAATCGCTTAGGCCTGCCACTGTATGCTCATATCTATGCTAATGAAAAGAATGTCCTGTTGTTGTATACTCTAACACATATCTTGTAGTGTCGCCTGGCTGATACATAGTCGCCCTATATCACAGGCGCAGGCCATCCGTGGATATACGCCCGTGTTGTGCGCGCCGACCAAACAAGATTGGTAGCAGTCTTCGCACTGGTCGATCATGAACCATTGCAAATGCTCTAACCCGTACGTACGTAGAGTGAAAGGCTCGGGCCATCGGGCAGTAGCTATATGACCGAACGTTGGGGTTGCCAGCCAGCATACCAATGCGAACTCGACGGCCGAGTTAGGCCAGCCGCGGGTTCTAGTAGAAACCACTGAGAGGGGAAGGAGGTAAGGGGTGTATAAAGGGTGTTTAGTCCGATGGTAGCGCTTAGCAGACGGAATACAGGCGCTTATAGGCAATACATATACAGCATATATATATATATATATATATATATACATATATATATATATACCTGTATGGTGATACATACCCTGCGTGTCATGTGCCGACAGCTGAGGTTATCGTTGAACGAGATGCAGTGGAAGGCAACAGCAGATCGACCGAAGAACGTGAAGAAACAGGAGAAGTAAGGTGAACTCAAGGTCAAGTTTGATAGAGGCGGCGATCTGCGTGGTCAGATGAGTTACAATGAATACGGCACGACAAGAGTACATGTATTATCTAACATACATTAGACGTACGTACAAAGACGGAGCACTTTGCCTATAAAAAAAAATGGCAGATTCAGAGCGACATTTCGTACCGGTCATTTATTATACTGCTGCAGTAGGCTTCGTATTGGTTACAATGATACTGAAATATATTCTTGGATTAATATGAGCAGTTGCTGACGTTTAAAAAGCACGCAGTAAGGAGCACACTATTGCTCTATACCACATACTGTGGTTGTTATTAAGACGGTCGTCTTTCGGTCGCTCTATCACATATTATATTATATTGCTTACCGTGGTGAGGAACGTTTGTCAGTTGCCACAGTTTCAGGATCTTATCCTTCATTAGGTATTCTACCGTCTGTTCTAAATGTTCGATGTTCTAAATGAAAACAGAACGGTCATAACATGCGAAATAAATGAGCACTCGTTCTTACAACTTGATATCAACTAACTCTTTCTGATTTTTTCATTCAAGTCGTAGGCATGTCTAACCAGGTGTAGAACGAAATAATGACTAAGACTTGAAGAAGAACCCAAAATCTCGATTTGCTACATGCTTATGCACGAGGTAATTTGCTATTACTATTAGATTGAGAAAAAGGCTCTTATTGTTTTAACCGTTTGAACGTTTTGTAACTTTCGAACAAGTGCATTCATTTTAGTAATGGGCATAGCTCCCTACGACTTTCGCCCATCATTCTGATAGCTGAGTGAACGACCTTTGCCCCTTATAGCGATCCATTCCCCGATTTTTTGGTGGACTTCGGTTTCTGTCCTGAAACGTTTGCCTTCCTGGCTATGCTGGATTGACCGAAACTGACAAGTGATAATCAGATGGAGCGATGTCTGTATGCCGGACGAGGCAGGGTTTCCTATGTAGGTTCGTTAGCGCTCTCTAGATGATCAAACTTGTATGCCGCATAGCGTTGTCACGCAGCAGTATCACTTTGGGTGGCCTTTTATTAAGCCAAGGCTTTTTTGTCAGTTTTGCGAATCAAACGGATGCATTAACTCGCGTGACAGTCTCCTGTAACTCTTTCCTGGGGTTTAAGTAGCCTATAGCACAACACTCCTTCTCGTCCCATCAGGTGGAGGAAGTGCAGCTTCAGCCAGAGTATTGGTTTGCTACACCGACCTGCCTGGGACTAATTGTTCCAACGAACAAAATAACTCTTTCTTTTTTTGCCAGTAACGATCTTGTGTAGATTATTATCGAGTACACAAAGCGTGTATTGCCAAACGCTTTTTTATATTATTTCCGTTGACTTTATGAAATTGTACTTTCTATGTTTCTTAGTGCCCGTAAACAATAGACAACAGTTCGAATTATTTCTATTTATGTAGGGAGTTCTCGGGTCAATAACACTGCATTTTGCTCACAGGGTGCCTGCAGTCCGTCGTCGTTCACTTCTTGTGGCCCCACGGCTTATCATTTAAATTGAAAACTCCCGTTCTGGAACGATTAAGCTGAATTTGTGGGACATATTCGCCTTTGGCTTTGCAAATAATCTTTTGCTGGCAGTCCTGTTTCCAGCTCGAAAACCGAAAAGAAGACCATGTTGAATATGCAAAAGTATTCTGGAAAGTTCCAGTTAGATACGATCCGCCGATCTGACACTAGCGCCATCTGTTAACTCCAACGGAAACTTTCTACTCAACCTGATAGATATGGATGTCATTGACCACAAAATGACGAACAAGAAGATACAAAGCATTTTTAACTTAGCTATAGTGTTTCTTAATCCCCAATATTAACTTATTTAAATCAAATCGTCCTTTAGGAGATAGAAGGTTATATATATCGGGAAGAACTACAGTTGCCTTAACTGAGAAGCGCTAAGGAAGTAACAATACGGCCTTCCTTTTCATTCCTAGAGCAGCTAATGTTCTATGCATAGGTATACATCAGAATCCGCGTTGAGCCTTAGCAGTTTTGACCATGTTATAGTGAGACTATTCCCTTACAAGCCTGCTTTTAAATAACAAGATTAGTGACATTTGACTTCGCCTGCAGAAAACGTGAAATAACGTGTTTGTAATGCGCGGCTGACTCAGCACTGAAATATAGATAAAGGAATTGAAATAAACGAGGTTGAGTCACAGAATACAGACGCAATATCTTTATTGACAGCTACAGTAGATTAAGTTTATTTTTTTAGATGTAAGCTCTCTGTAATTAGAAACAAGTTACGCGACAATATAGAGCATTTAACAAGTTAAAAAAAATTACTTCGCTGTTGTTTCTCCTGTCCCGTGTTAAATACACAAAGTACCAGTTGATGCATTCAGACAATTCTCAGATTTCCGCTCGATCTAAGAGGATAGGCCAGGGTTGCATTATAAATAAACTTCTATGTTAAGAACTCTTATCGCTAAGCAGCTAGAATTATAATATTGTCAGAATCGAACTCAAGCGTCTATCAGAGTCTAATGTCCACTTGATAGTGCCAACCGCTTGCAGAGATTAGATTGCAGCTGAGTACGGTGGATAGTTACAAGGTATTGAAAAGAACACTCCATTGACCGATTCTTTGGTCCTTTGATTTTAAAACCGACTTTTCTAGAACATTTACTTTCCGACAGTTTTACCTCAAGCACGAAGTCTACATTAGCTGCCAAGTTCCGCTAAAAATAACAAAGTCTGGCCTTGTTATTTTTCTAGTTTATTTATTCCGCTTACTTACTATAGAGTACTTAAATCTTTCCAATTCCTGGAGTCGATAGGTCCTTCAGCACAAAAATGACAATCATACTAGAAGCGCCTGAAGGGTCCGAGAAACTCGAACGTTTAATTTTTTTTTTCGTCGACTTTGTTGCGGCTGCACTGCTTAATCGATTATGAACCGACCGCCGTAACTGTCTACGCAGTATTCACACTCTCCATTGATAATTGTGCCCATGTTTCAGGTTTCTCAAGATAAAAGAAGAAGTCTTTTATTGGATTTAACCTGCAACACAGCTAAACTTACGTTAGCAGAGGGGCAGCGTTTTCGATATTTACGTGTCAGCCAAGTATTTTCCATCTTTGCCTTTATAATAGATGCTATATACAGCCAGTAGAGCAAAGTGTTCCCGACAAAGAACAAATACAGGCACTATGTCATGTCATACCTTATTAAGTCTTTAAGTATTTCCTTGTATCTGGTATCTATATGTAGAGTCGTATTAACAACAAGTGAATTTAAATTATACTCGCATGTAAACATTTCTATTTCCTGTTGTATAGCAATGCTTGCTAAAGACAAAGTAATATCCTTCTATTCGGATGCGTTTGCTGACAACTTATTTCGTTCCTAGACGAGCCCGCTGCTTCGTCATATCTTCATATGATCGATCCGAACCACTAGTCCAAATTGGGAAAATCAACTGCAGCAAAAGCTACTAGACAATTTCCAAATAGACTCTTTTTCTAGGGTTCTACTATGCTAGCAGTTGATACAATCGTCGCCCCGAACTCCCTTGTGCGGCTAGACGTCTCTCGCCCTACATTCACGTACAGCTTGACTGCGATTGTCACAGTCTTGTTGCTCTTGCCCCTCCGTTGTTCCTTCTCATCTATTCCTCAATTCCTGCTTCCTTAAGGCAAAGACCATCAATCGAAGTCTTCACAATACCGAATCAGACTGAGCCTAATCGAACCGTCGGACGCTAACGGAAGAAGAGACTTCCTTGATTATGTTCCTATCGACCTTAATTGTAGCTTGCGACAGTCACACGTCCATGCGTTTCGGCCGTATTTGGATGCACGTACATGTATATGGGTTCAACATAAATACATACATGGTGCGTACTCAAGCAGGGACCACTATTAACCATTGGTTGCAGACAGTTTGTGAGCGTAGAACCTTACTAGAACGATCCTCTCTTCTGTACTCGATACAATATAATGGTAGTACATTATACATGCCGTTGGTAATAGATAAAAGTAGTATCTGTGGGTTTTTATTATTTAACTAGGGAAACAGTGGCAATCCCTCAGCGTGTGGCTGTTTCGTCCTAATGATTTGCGTTGAGAAAAAAAAGAGAAACGAAGTAAAGGAGCATACGGACAGTATTTAGAACATATTGGTGTTTAAAGTGTGTTTTGCGTTTAATCAAAGGTAATCATGTGTTGGGTGTGAGTTATAACGATGCACAAGATGTGTGTTCTTATAGCGTCCAAAGGATGAATTGATAACCCTGTGCTTTCAAGAGCATTGTAGCAGGGGAAACATTTACAGGTCTAGGAAAGGGCTGAAGTTCTACATTTGAAATCGCATACGCTAGTATAAAAACCTTTTAAAGGCGGTACTCTTTTTTCACGCTAATACCACATTCTGTGGTGTCGTGGAAGTTATTTTGAAACCAGAATGAATAGGAACTGTCACACTCAACCTGTCATACATAATACTCAACCTAGTTGACCAAACATAACTTATTAGACTATGCTAGACTAATACCCATGACTTAGACACAACTGGCGCTGGTTACCAAAATCAAGCTAATGCTTCCAGTGTTCTCGAATGTAGTAAAATACAAAGCCGCTTCGCTGTTAGATAAATGCATCAAGAAGGCCACGTAATCAATAAATGTAAACCGAGCAAGTGAGCGACTTTAAGTAACGATTTGCGCGCATTGTTTTCTAAACGTTCTTATCATATAGTTAAGTATATACGATCTTCTTACGTGCACGGTCTCAATATTTCAGTGCGCCTTTATGTAAACTTCAAGAAGACATACGGTTTCAACGGTGTGAGCCTCATTATGCACTCTTCGTATGCGTTCCTGTGAGGTCAGCGAATTCGTTCAAGCTTTGTCTTTGTAAAACTACCTCAGTTGAACATCGTCTTCATTGAAGTATCCGCTGCATAGCATGTGCAAAAGATGTCGCATTGCTGTTATGCGTTACAAAGTTGTGTATTAGGGAAGATGTAAATTACTATAGTTACGTTGTTACGGCGCTAGTGTCGAACCATATAGTAGCGTTCATTGAACGTTGGGCGCGCTGTTTCAAAAACTTGCAGTCAATAGTGCAATATCTATTAGTACCTACAGGGTCTTCCATTAATGTAATCGGACTGAGATTATTGGCAGTAGTTCATAACCCTCGTCTTAGTTCCTGGTGAGTAGTGTAGTACAGCTCTCATCGCTGATAGATATTCTTCATTTCTTTTATATACAACCTAAGTTGTGACACAATTTAGTGCCGTAAGATTTAACTAACTGCCAATGCTACTTCGGTGGAACTTGGGATCGACACAATTTTAGCGTACAATGTAGTTAGTTTCCAATGTACTATAGCCGAAGAATTCATTTTTCTTCTCAGGGCTCATAATGTACCCCTGGGGCTGCCTATAGCATTTACCGCTAAGCAAAAAAATCGCAAAAAGAATGCCCAGGTTGTGCGACGTTCGTTGAAAATACGCTCCGCGATGCTTCGCTGAACGGAACATCAAATTCTGAACCTAGCTAACAGCTTTAATAGTAATGTGAGCAAGTTCACAGAAAGGAGTGTCAGACATGAAGACATAGGTTAATCGTTGACGAAGAGACAGGTATATTTCTGCTTATAGGAAACGAGAAAACTGTATTTAAAAACTGCTGGGAAAAGATCTTGGATATAGAATCGAAAGAAAATTTCAAGTTTAAATCGAAACTTACTCCTCAGAGCTTCCGCTGTCACGTTCCGTTACGCGCAGCTGTTGTTTTTCTTACTCTGCGTGCATTGAGTCACAATTGAAAGCATACCCGAACTGTTAAATCAGTAGCAGTCTTGCCCCAAGACCGCTAGAAATATCATAACTTTTTCTATGGTAACTTTGTTATAATTACCTGGACAACTCAGTAGAGTAGAGGTAGAGACGACTCAATCCATAACAAAGAAAAATCGGGCTCTACGGCATCCTCGCTGTGCAATATATCTGGTGAATGTGTATAACGGTTATAGACATTTCATTGTAACATTCTCATAAAGCATTTGACTGTAAAGGTAAACGACCAATCGACGTTCGACAATTTAATCTCGACACCAGAGTCTATTATATAAAAATAATTCTTTTATACGAACCTTAAATATTTCTTTTCCATATGAAACGGCAAACTTTCAACGACAGCTCCGGAAGCGGATTCTTTCTTAAGCTAGTAACAGACTTGCTCTTTAAAACCTATTACATTTATCACAACTTACATGTTTACCAGTGACTATTCGCTCTAAAAAATTAGAAAAATCACATATATGTAATGATATCATGTAATACCATGCCTATTTTTAGCTAGGGCTTTCCTAGTCACCATATTTTTGTAGAATCGCCTAAAGCGTGCCTATTGCAATATAGATTTTTTAAGAAGTCGCCTAAGCTAAGCTTGATGTCTGAACGAAAGTTATGCGCGTCTTGAGAGCTGGTCTCCTTTGACATGAGCGCTGTCAGTCGCTCTCTACGACTGCGATATTATTTCGAAGCTTAGCACTGTCCTGGCCCCACGTAGCCCCGCGCTGCCCGGCAACGAAAAAAAAAAGGTTTGTAACAAAGCCGAAAAAGTTTAGGATACTCTGAAGGTTTCGAGCCTCTGCTTCTTCCAACTTCCCGTTGGCTGTCTCATAAAGAAGAAAACACCTTCTGAACTTTCCGCCAGCTCTGAGCCGACCATTTTCAAATTCCTGGCATTCTTCAAGAAGCGCCGACAACTTAAACTTCTAGATTAGGTATGTATGGAGCAAAGAGGGTCGGGTTTACATGTTTGTCAGGTGCGTTTAAAGGAGCGTTCTGAAATGAAGTTCCAGGATTGCGATCAGAGCGGATGAATCACTAGTCATTCGGCGGGAAGCAATCGCGGATCGCCGCAATTGCTTGTTGTTCTCACTCACAATCTCATTATCAGCCTTTTCGCAAGCCAAATTCAATGTCATTCCTAGCTGCCTCATTGCGTCTGCATGTGGGAAACTCGTTATGAAATCGGTATGCTACTGTATATAGATTTCGCTTTAGTAATAATGGTGGCGGCGGCGGCGGTGATGCGATAAATCAAGCTGGTTAAGTTAATTGCCACGATTGTTACAGGGCATCTTCGATATAAGACAGCATGGGACGGTGCGCGTGTTGATTTACCGGCAATAGGGGAAAGATTAGGTTGTCCCATATGTGAACTCCGGCTGTAGTTAGTTTTGGCCAAGGTGACTTCAACCACTGGTTTTCATGATTGTTACTAGCGATGACTTCCGCCATCTTGCGGGCAGCTTCCCAGTTAAATTTTTCTAGGTTATAGTAATTTTATTTATAGTAAATTGATTAGTGTGAACTCCTACACCTTGTAAAGGCACACGATTCGTCGTATTAAAGGAGTTCTGCTAGGACCGGAAAATATAAATAGCGGAAAAAGCGCACTCGAAATTATAAGCTGAGTGAGGAAAAATATCTCATTTAAACTTGTACAATCTTTGACGAGTCACTAAACACGCATGGGACTTAGCATTGTCATAATGAAACTTCTTTGTATTCTTATAAGTTGGCGCATTTTTGCAATAGTTTGCCTTAAACGGTTGAGCTGTTTCCAGTACTTAACGAAGTTAAGGCTTCCGTTTTTTGAGAGAAGCTCGTAGAAAAGCAGTACCTTATAATTCCATCAAATGCACTACATATTTTTGGAAAAAATCCAACTTCAGCTCTCGTGCGAGGGTAATATCTAACGCTTTGACTACGATCTGCCCTAGATGACGTCATTGCAAATCATCCACCTTCTATCGTCCATCATCCATGGAAAAGTTTGTCTTCGTTTAAATTCAAAAGATGATCGCTCGTGCAACACGGTTTGTTTTGCATTCTGCATTAGAATCGCATGCTTATAAGAAAACTGAACAAACAAAACAACAAAATTACATGTACAGAGGTAGGTAATACTTTTACAACAGAATATCCCACAGCACTCTTTTTTCTCCAAACGGCACCAATTTAAGAAGCCAAACATTTTCGGGGTGCCTATTCTACTGTAGCGAGGTTAGCCTTAAACAGAGAATCTCTACGACGGTTAGCACCACCATACCACCAAAAAACCTCTTTCTGGTTTTAGCTGGCTCTCGCTTCTGCTTCGCGTTGACCTCGTTTGTTCGAGACTTCATTCGAAACGCCGGATGAAGCCTGCAGAGCCCCGGCACGTGCTAGTATGTGCCTGATGGTAAATGCGCGGTCATTCGAAGTCGCCCGTGAAGTCAAATTCGATCGTTTTGCGAGCTCACGCCGACCACTCTTACCTCTGTTGCGAATGCGGAACGAACCAAAGGACGAGCTCAAGCGTCCGACCTTGATATTTGCATATGAATGCGTCGGACACAGAGTTTCTCCGATCGTAAATAGCAATAAGTCAGAAGGTCGGATTGGAAAAAGCCGGAGGAAAGCAGACACTGATACAGAAGGAGTACAACAGTATTTGTTCTGCGGGCAGAAATCAGAATGTACGAACGCGTAGGAAAGGAAGCGGCCGCAGGGACCGGCCGAAAACTGACTGTAACAGTGAATAGCCAAAATGCCTCCCATTGGACATCTAAACGACAAGTAGCCCAGCCAGTGGCCCGTCGTTTGCCTTCCTTGATGCTATGTTGACTATGTGCACGGCTTCTGCGCTTCTGTACGATGTCTCAAAATGACGGCTGACTCTTCCGTGCAACTGCTCAGGCGTTCGAATTTGATGCATAAATTAGCACCGATAGACAACGGATGACACGCAGAAGATTCCGTAATTTTATGCAATCATGCAATTTAAGGGGTCTCTAATGCGGCGCGCAAGCCAGAAGGAAGATTCTGCCATTATTTGTTGCGTAATTTACGTTTGCAGTTGCGTCATTCGTATTTGGCAGACCTTGATGGTGTCATGGCTGCGGGAAGTTTATGATAGCTGTTGAAGCTTTTTATAGATTTGTTTTCAAATATAGAAGGAAAGCATGCAGCCGATGTTCGTGCTTTCCTTCCTTATTGTAAATGTTGCCCTGTTTTACTCCATCTGCCTGCTTGTTTCTTGTCGGGCACTGGGAACAACAATCAACATACTGGAAGTCAAGAAAAACGGTACTAGTTATCAAAAACAAAGCGTTGAGCATTAAGACAGTACATGCATAGTTCCCATGTGCACGTCATCATATTCGAAAAATTTAATAAACGATCCTGGTTTATAAACGGATGTTGATATGATGGTACTTGACGGAGGTGAGCACACGACTTCTTCAGCTGGCTGGCCACTTTCAATCAATTTAGCTATATAATATAATATATATAATTTGCTATTGGAAACGTACGACTAAAATAAGAGCTACTTTGATACAGGTGATTCCAAAATCGTTTTCGACATGTCTACTTTTATGTATATGAAATTACTACAAGAACTGTCACTCCCAAAACGGTATGTAGCTCAGATACTACAATAACATTCAAGCAGTATCACTGGCGCACGTATCAAATATTTCTATGACTTGCGTATATTGTTGCATAACTATGGGTCGGTCGTTGGCGGGATGCGAGTCCGACGCACATATGGTTAAATACAAGCATAACAGAAAATTCTAGCAAAGTGTGGAGGAAAACTAAATGTAGAAGGCTCCATATAAGAGCGCGGGCCAATTCACGATCCCCAATATTGAGTAACCCTGAGGGCGAAACAGACTTGTTTGGACATAGTCAATGAAGAAGGGACACGTTGTCTTTAAAGATGGAACAAATAATGGCACAAGCAAGAGCTCCTGTGATGTCGCGCTGTCGTAAAAGGCTGATTAATAATAGACACTTCGTTTCAGGGCTTCATAAGAGCATTGTGGATTTCGATGCAGAATTTCGATAGTGACGAAGTCTAAGGGATCGTGAAGACGAACTGATTACTGACTGTACTGGCAGTACACCGAATTTACCACTAAACACCGTTTCGGCTGCGCTACGTTGACCTACCGAATTCGATCTTAACGACGTTCTCACGCGACAGAGGGTAACCTGATGGGAATGTTACGCAGAGAGTGCGAAGGCCTACGTAAGATCAAAATACGCACCTCAAGATAGATAAGAAAATGACATCGAATCGACTGCCTCTTAGGCAGCTAATTGCATACACATTCATGCACGTTAGTTAACGAAAAATTTAACATCAATCCGCCGAATTTTTTATTTCTTTGTGAGAAACATGTCGTCTCCGTTTAAAAAGAAAAACCGAAATAAACTCCGCACTGGCCCTTAAATCATCTGAAACCGCAGAGGCTTTCGAGACCTTTGTGGCGCAGGTGTCTAATAACCTAAAAGTACGAGTAATTTTATAGTACGAATGACAAAAGAAGCTTGCTATTGTACTGTTTCGGTGCATCCGTAGAAATACTATAAGATAATAGAAAAATGTCACGGATTGATTACGAAAAGTGCTTAGGCAAAGCGTGACACGCATTCACGTACGCGGATCCGCACTACGTTTCGTCATTGTATATGAGAAATACACAAAAGAGTATCTGACATTTAAATCAGAAATCATATGCTACGTCATAGAGCGTTGCAACTGTTTATACAGGCCAAATAAATAGCAGACATGAAAGCTAGGCTTTCTTTTAGAAGAAATGAGGTGGCGTATTGTTTTATTCTTCTATAGTTGAGAATTATAGTATTTGTATGCCGGCTTCGGCTGCTACCTATAGAAGTAGCTTTAAGGCGCGTTAGCTTATTGCATGATATAGATGGTAACGCGGAGATGTATAAATCGACTCCTAAATTCTAACTAAGTTCTCCAAAAGGAAATCCTAATGTTGTCCTGCTGTTACCGGGATCAGCATAGTTACGCGCAGACTATCCATGGCCAGTACTATAGGACTGCCTACTTTTGTAAGCGTAATCCTTATAACAGCCTTTGCAGTGGGCGAGCCACGAACATCACGTTTACTCCGTAGTAGCTACCCAACAGATTATCGACTAATCTCGCGCAGAAAAAACACGATTCAATTGAAAAAGGGAAAGGTATTGGGCTTTCGGCCTTTAAGGTAAGCTCTTAGTTTACCAGTCTGGCACGATTAAGGATCTGCTGATGCATACGATACCTCAAACACCCCTATAAAAGCTGGGAAGATACAGACTTATATTTACAAGCAATGCAGAGATAGGAAATGGTTGAGCGTGGTTATAGCTAAAAATAGAAAATAATATTACTGAATAGGGATGCTCCCTTTTATCAAAAGCCTATATTTCAGCGCACACGATATTTCTACTATTTATGTCTATAGAATATGTCTATAATAAAATGAATACGATTCCCATGTGGTCTGAACGAAAGAACAAAATCGAATATCGTTATGTAACTGTTAGCTATAACTTACGAGGCGAAAAGATTTCATACTCAGCTCAATTTCGTAGCCATGCAACTTGTTTTCATTATCAATTTACTTATCGAATTATTGAAGTACTTCGAGTAAGTTCATACCTAAAAACCTGTTAAATTGCTGTGACGTAATCTTTTAAGCTTATAAAGCTATTGAGATGGCGCTGCAGTAGTAAGTAGCGCCCTTGAAGTCGGAGCAAAAACCGGAAGAGAATTTTCGGTGCGTCGATGGATGATACCGGCGTCAAGTACAGGAATCAAGAACTTAGAAAGTGCAAAGTTAAAATTAAAGATTGTTTTATTTCATCAATTAGCAACATTAATGAGTAACATTAACTAGCAACCGAGAAATAGACATACGCAAGCGATATGGCGAGATCAATGACGTTATCACAGGAGAAACGCGACACTGTCTGTATGTACGTAAATCTACAAAATTTTCACATATATCATTCGTGCCTTTACGCCGCAGTGGTCATGATGGCGTACTGCGGATTGTGAGTTGCTAAATAAATATCTTGAAGAATATTTCAAAAATCTTCTGGAAAACGTTGAGCATATTTTTAAATATTTCCAATGTTTTGCAGTCTATAAAATGGATCGAAGATTCTACTCTGTCAATTGATTAAATTCATGGCGTATCTCGTAACGCATTATCCCGTACAACAACCGCGTTTATTTCTTAAAACAAGTTCATATATCCAGTGTGAAGCAATGGCAACCATTCCCTAGTTCTAGCTGCGAACTTTCCAAAGGCAAAAATTCTAACTCGCCTTCCCCGTCCTTCGCGCGGGATCGTGTCATCACGTTAAAGGTACGCGAACGCGTCCCAGATACATATATTCTATGAATGCATACTCGGGCACCGATCAGTCTAAGAAGAGCTGAATTCGCATATGCTTCTGTGACTGTGCCTATCTGTCTGTATGCGTGCAGCCCTACGTGTCTATGGATCTGAGTATGCAAAATTCGATTTGACGATCGTGAGCGAGAAGTGAGCAGGCAGGCGGGCCAGTTTGAGCCGCTCGTAGCTCGTGCTTAAACTAGTCTGCAAGCTGCCTGTTAATGGCTGCATTCTGCGAGGGAACAAGGCTCGACTGTACACTACATCACATTGTGGGCGCTTGCGCTGGCGCGACTTCCGAGTTGCTTGTCACTTACATTGACTGTCTGTGGCGGCCGGCGCTACCGGGAAACGTTTGTCGACGACTTGGAGGCTCGAGAGACGCAACTGCTCAAGAACACAAAACAGATAAAAACGACGAAGACACAATCGAAGCAGGACAAAACAGTAGAATACAACGAGGGAAGAACACAGGAAGCAAAGTGGGCAAAGTCGAAGAGGAAATGATAAAGTAAGCATGAAGCACAGAACCAATAGCTAGACAGGATCTGCAGCTTCTACTAAGCTAGACTGAATTGCCTGCCATTGCTAGCCCGCTTGGTTTCACCTCCGTTACAGCTGCGCTTCCCGTTGTTGCTGGATGTGCAGAGCTATACCTCTGTGTCGTGGGACAATCGAACGACGAGCGAGTGGCCGAACGGGCCAGCGAGCATCAACGAACGCGCCTGTCGGCCGGGGGCGGTTCTTTCGTTTGAGAAGTGCATCTCACACAAATTCGACGCGACGGACACCAGTACTATGGCGTTGCTCGCATAGCGCTAGCGGCGCTAGCAGTTCAGGCGGTACAGGACGAAGGAAACCTGGCACTAGCGACCACCACCACCAAACACAAGCGCTCTGTCACTTTGTCTCGGTACCGGCAGCTCGATATGGAGCAGCGCCTTTTCCTGTCCTCTTGGCTTCTTTTTTCATTGTCTGCAAGTTTTTCTGCCGAGGGACGGCATCGGCCTCGCTATAATACCCTGAACAGTGAGTGGACACGGCAGGCTTCTTAATTCACCTCGAACTGCGGTAAAGAAGGGGAGCGGAAGAGAGTGCCTCCGCGGACGAATAGGAAAGAACATACAGAAGGAGGGTCCTGAATGGACCAGGAGATTAGGGGCAAGGGGAACAACAGAAACGCGAAGCAAACAAGACGGTGGTGGCAATGGCGCTGGCGGATACACAAAATGCGAGACGTGGGTCGTCTTACTGCTGCACTGGATAAAGTGGGCATTGCCTTTAGGTTTCTGCAAGATAGATGAACACTAAACTAGGACCTGTGTGCATATGTGAGGCCTGAATACGACGCACACAAGACCACGGGACAGGACCAATGGAAGTACTGTATAAAGGCTTTAAAAGGACACGGTACACGAATTCGAACACACGGCTCGATGTAAATGACTTATCGCATACCTATTGGGTACATGTTTCATCTTGTGTGTTATTTGTGGTAACAACAGTAGTAAGACAGTAAAGAACGCGTAGACGTCCGAAAAATGTCGACTGGTTTTTCGAAAGGTAATTTATTCACAGTATAGGTAAAATGAGGGATACATAAAGAGAAAAATTTCCGGTCCGCAAGCAGAGAGGTTGCTTGCGTAGGTGAGACTAAAAAAATTATGCAATGGATAGAATATTTTGGAATAACAGAAGAACAATTAAAGATGGATTGCATCTAGTTTGATTTAATCTTCGTTAAAGTACATCAGCCATTTTCGGATGACTCGTTGGATTCAAATAATGAGATGAGACAAATTAATGGAAGATCTAGCGAAGATCATGGTTTTTGTTATAATAAACGAGTAGGACAGGGTGCCATTCTGTACGATCTTGAGAACTTCACAAAGGCGCAACACTTGTATCTTAGCGCTCATTTTGGATTCTAACACAGAACCGAATCTAGCATACCTTGAAGGATACAACGGCAAATATACCTTGAGTCGATATTTAGTAGGTACACGTCACCATTTATTTAAGACTCTTATTTTACCATTTTGTTGTGAGTCTGGAGTTCAAACTTAAGTAAATTGATGCACAAATTATAAATGCATAGTATTCCCGTTTCTTAACGAAAAAATTAATCTGTAAATTCAGTAAAACTACAGTGACGACTGTTTCCAAGTTTCCAGCAAATTTAAATTCAAGAAGACTAGGGTTTATAATATCGAAATGGCTGTCCTCCACAGCACTAGGTCTGGACTGTTAAAATCAGCTATACTTAAAACAATGCAAACAACAATTTTCAATTTAGCTGAGAACCGTTGTGCTTTAAATAACAACCGACAGAGTCACAAAAATTGTTTGGCGAAAAATAACTTCCTGCTAAGTTCATTGCTCCAATAAATAAAAAAAAGCAGACATAATTGCTATGAGCTGGTCACTCTCGTTGAATGACAAGGATAGATGTCAACGTCTGCAAAGAGCTAGGATATATTTTACGTGTGTTAGGGTATCTGTGTGCCATTCACTGAACGCCCTGTATGCGATCACAAATCTGCATGTGTGTGTTTCCATGCGCTCGTGTAGAGTTTAGAGGTCACCCTATACACTAAAGGTCTGCGAACGGGGTCATCCGTTGCTTCGAATGAAGGGTCATAGAGAGGGAACTGAAAGTCTGAAGGCGAAAGGCCACGAGGCCTCTGGGTCAGTGAGGATGGCCAGTGGCTGGCATTAACGAGCGTCATTTCCTATGTGTCCCACCGTCAAAACTCCGACCAGGGTTTGCATTCATCGTAGCGGTGAGGGCAGTATCAGCCGCTCTAGCAGTTGTGCTGGGCTTTCCAGAGTGCAGAAAACAGTCCGGCAATGACCCAGTGACCGCTGCCTGCTACCCAGTATTCGCCGATTCATGGCAAACGGCCTCGAAGGTGCATTTGCTGAAGCGAGTTTGAAACGGGGGAATTTGGACGCGCGTCGACTTGCGGTCTCATCGTTATTTCGCCCATAAAACGAGCGCGAACCGGAAATGTCGATGCCCATTTTCGAGGCCACGACATACGAGTGCCTGCTGCGGGTCTCTTTCCCGTTGTTCCTGTCTGGACGTGCTGGAAAGCTGCCAGTAGCTCAGAAAATTGCTGTTTTCTGCGCTGTTACTACAAAGACTGCTGGATATAGAATGCTAGCAATGGGCTCGCTAGCGACACGTTTGCAATACATTGTACCAAAGTTTTGTATAATTTTGTGGTGACTGGCAAAATTTTGACATATAGTCATAAGAACAAAAAGGGTTATGTTTTTATGGGTATACACGTGACACACCTAGTTAAGTAACATATTAGCTAATTTGTTTTTAGCCCAAGGAATCAGCCAAGGAAAAGTTTCTATTAACATCCGTTTTTACAATAAGATTATAAGCTTAGTGAGAAAATGAAAGACAAATTGTGTTGTACATTTGTTCGCTGCCATACTTGGTTATTATTATTACTGCGATAGTAATCATTATTCATATGAGTTTTATATTTGACATCGTTCGCCTTACACGGGTTTAAGAAACCTTCCGGAAATCATACTTCGGTCGTTTTATACCCTCATACCTGAATGGCAGGACTTCCTTCGACTCCTTCATAAATTCTCATAAAATTTCCAAACATTTTTTTAACCTCTGCTTCATCTACGCCATTGCCTTGTTATCAACGTTTCTGAATAAAAGTCACTAGTTTTTTAAAGCTGACAATGTCCTTGGCCTGCGTCAGAATTTTTTCCTACCGCCTACGATTAGCGGCAGCTCCAGCAAAAACGCTGGATCTAACTAGCGACTCTGACGCGGTCCCCACCCAATGCATAATATGGCGTACTCTGCCCTGCGGTCCAGCGTGACTCCATGGCGGCTGACCATGGAGTCAGGAACCTATTACACCGCCGCCTGTAGGATGACGCAAAGGAAGTTAATCCACATCGTCCGTATTCGTTTTCTTCGACATCTGGAGGAAGGAACAGCGTGACGCGACTCACCTTCGAGTGCAGGCATGTATTTATATAATGTGTCCCTTGGTGTGTATTCCTCTTTATACGCCTAGATTTTCTGTCACTGTGGCGGATTAAGTCATCACATACGGGCACAGCAGCTCGATCATGTCGCTTCGACATGTAAGCGCACATATACAAGCAGGCATTGCGATAGATTTCGTGATTGAAACGTGAAAGACTGAGGAGTCGTTACGCGTTAGGCATGGGTAACTACCAGAAAGAGCAAATCACGAAAGCGTTTGGCTGGCCTTTAGATTCCTAAGGGCTGGTATGTATGTACGAACATCACTTTTGAGAGACGTTGTTATCTAATGTGCTGTGTTCTGATTGTGATAAATACACCCATGGACGGATAGGTTTACTTGCCGTCAGATTGGTCTTTGAAACTATTGGAAGTCATGGAAGAGCGGTGGATATACTCAGTAACGGAAAAAAAAGTTGCTATTCCAGTTAGTTCATTATAGATCGAATCACATTCACGCCTAGTAAAGCAACAGTACGCATAGAAGTACGCACGGCGGGCTACTAAACATCTTTTACTGCCTATCAAATTTTTTTTAAGTGACTCTTATTGAGCAAGAAGTTATCTTAGCACTTGGCTTGATTTTAAAGCGGTATGTTTCTTTAAGCTACTAGATAACTTCTTCAATATATAGCTGAGAGATATAATTGTTAAGCCTAAATGACTTTTGATTAGAATCAATTATCAGACGCCACTGGTTATTTAAATATAAACGTTTCTAACTAACAGTTCTGTGCCTATATACGTTGATTCGGTATATAGACTATCAAAAATTACATGCGATCCCAGGAAAGCAATGACTTTGTTTAGAATGAGTGAAAAATACACCCGTGCAAGAATAATGATTAATTTACAATGCTCTTCAGCCATGACCATCATGAAGATATAGCCTCAAATGAAAATCGTTGACGAAACGTTTTTTCAGCCATTTGCACATGATCACACATCTGCTTCAATCATTTTAATTTCATGGAAAACTATCTTTAGTTAAAAACTGACACGTTCTAAAAATGAGCTGTCAAAAATCACAAGAAAATACACATTACGCCTTCCTGTTCGGTGCTATTTGCAGTTTAATCAGGATTTATTTAGCATAACTCCGCAAAAGTAATGCGAAATAGCTCCCATACGAACGATTTCGTCTCGTTGAGAAGTAGTTACCCTTGCCTCTTTTCACAAAACCATTCTCTAACATTTTTATGTCTCATAAACAGATTTCTTCTACTATGAACTTGAGCTAAAAGTTCAGAAAAGACTTCAAGGAAAGTTTACTTAGCTATTTAAAGACGATAACTGCAGGTACCCTATGACGAGCATATTCAGGTGGGGTATAGTTGTCGTTGCATGGCCTCGCTACCGACGACGCCTGCAGCAAGAACGCATATCAGAAGATCGCACCAACCGGTATATTGGAAAAGCCCTGAATCCAATTCATACAGACACAACGAGAGTGGTGTCCAATGTTAATCTATCGATCACACCCCACGAATAAACGCTTCATCCAGTACAGACGATCCACGTCGGCGGACAGCTGCTTTTCGAGAATTTCGAAAACCCGAAGCGTCTACCGAGCTCGTGCCTCGGCACATCGACATTTTGGGCCGCTATAGAGTATCGCGTGCATTAGTCTGAATATGTAATACGTGTTCCAGTTAAACAATCAAGCGATACGGGCCGTTTTGTTACTTGTTATCCAATGTGATCAAAACAATCCAAGAATACGTAACGCAACGGTCGTCATTAATTATCGCAGTTGTTTGTTACTAAAACAGAGCGGTCCGCAGGGTTCATTGGCAATAAAAATAATTGTTTCTTTTTTTCATTATCTATCTCTGTTCCAGTTGGTCAATGCTATTTTTGGTTTTTTTCCGCAGCGCACCATTTTAGGCTGCTAGAAAAGATTCGTCGTATACGAATGGTTTAGTAGCTAAAAATAACAATATACAAAACCTTCACAGAGTAACGTTTAAAAAAATAACTAATATTTAATTAAATATGAATGAGAATTTTCGAAAAAAACGATGCACTTTTGAAAATTGTGGACTTTCTACAATTAGCTTGCTATGAAGTCTATAAATAATCTATATAGCTATAAATATTTATCTAAAGAAAGAGAAAACTGTCACCTAGTGTGATGTATCGAATTCTCCCCGAGCGTGGCATCTATAATGGCTTCTGCAGCCTTCTATGTTAAGTCTTATCTAAACTACTTCTATGCGCCCCGATGTAAGAAGCCCAGACACTAAAGACCCAAAACAGGATCGTTTCGGCGAGTAGACAGAATCTGTACAGCGCTTGTTTTATCCCTTCAGTAGAAAGCATGGGGCTTATATCAACAGTTGTCATAAACGTTATTTACGACAAGCATATACATGATGACTGCGACTCCCATATAAGCCACAATGAGCTTATATAGCCCTAGGCAGTCACATACTATGTGAATTGGCGCTAGAAGCGCCATCTCATTCACAACTAGGCATTCTATGCGTCTGGCGGATAAAATAGAGATTGAGTCGATGGGTTTCTGTTGACTAACGTCTATAGGGTTTTGCGTAGACTTCGTTAGCAGCGTCACCAACGAGGCCAATGCAGTCTACACCACCTAGGTCTTGTCTGTCGGTAGTAAATCTATAGCCACCATCGAGACACTCGACAACGTCGTCTGAGTAGGTGCCTCCTTGATCACACGAAGGATCGTGCGCCCGCTACGCCAACACAATTCCCGAGACGATGGTGACCCAGACCAGCCTGGTTCGCATGAGATGAGATGAGGGGCGTGGCTATAAACGGTTGCCAAGCAAGAAGCCTGTAGACGCCTTTCGGTGTCCAGGGGCCTCGTACCGATGGTAGCGGAGGCCGAGTGAACGGGTCAACAAAAAGGAAGAAAAGAAGTAACTAAGGGAAGGACATGTAAGGAATTGATGGTGATTGCATGCGTATATGTCAGCCCAGATCTAGTTGGCCTACGCCCGACACTCACGAGCCGTGCTCAATAAGCTAGCAGCAGCGGTAGTGGCCGTCGTCAGTAAATCCACATATCATATAACAAATCTATTATGATTTGGATATATATATATGCTTGGTTTCGTTCCGCTGAGACCACAATGTACCAATTCACAACTCCAAATTAATCGAAATTGTTCCCTAGGAGTTTGACAAGGTTTTAAACTAGTTAATACAGATACGGAAGATCAGTTCGTAATCGTTCGTAATAATAATTGACGAGATGGTTAGATCGTAAGTGCTTTTAAACTTGCCTCTATCGACAGCATTAATAACGTTTTTACCTGACGAGTAATTCGACTCAAACGCAGTGCTTTGTATTACGTATTTTCAATAATGATATTAAACGAGCGCTGAAAAAACACGATTCTGATGTCCATTTTTGGTTAAAAAAAACAAACGACTTTTTCAAAAGGTTCAGGCTTCATTTCCAAAAAAAAAAAAAAGAGAAGGTGGAGTAGAGGCGTAAGAAAGTTAAGTTTCAAGTTTCTCACTAGAAACCCATATGGAGCTCATTGATCTAATTAAGGAACTTGCAACGTCACATATTAACTGTAATGCATGATATGACTGCTTTTCGAATTAACTGGTTCGTACAGATTAATTGTACTGATTAATCCAGCTTAGATAAAAATCGCAATGCCAGACATGTCCAGCATTGAATAACACATATAAACTTGGGAAAGAAACAAGTCACAAGACATTACCAATTACAAATACCAAATATACCTAATAACGCATGCCCTTACTATCTGAGCTTTCTTCGTATGCAGGCAGCTTTTTTTCTGCCATCTGTCCTGTTTCCCTTATGTCGTCCCTTCCTCCGCAACGTTTCTATTGTTTGATGTAAGCAGCGAGATTATCCTGTAGGCGCAAAACACATCGAAGCTTTTCTTTGCAAAATACATCTAATTTGTTATTCCTTTGATTGTTGCCCGTTTGTGCCGGGCTAGTTGATTTCTTCTACGATAGGCCAGCTTGACATACTTTCCCTTCGGACCTGATGGAACTCGACGTCCCTAGCACCGTTGCAAATAGCGTCGTCGCTGCCGCAGTCGGTGGTGGTTAGCATGTACGGAGTCACAATGCTTCTGTTTTCCGGTGTGCGTGCTCTTTCTGGGCCGACTCGTGGCCGGAAGTGGTCTTCTTGACATCCGGTCTTTTCCATCGTCTTCCTATTTCTGCCTAGCGCGGTCGTTTGCTTATCATAGAGCTTTATCACGACCCACACCAACAAGCTGATCATCAATGCTGATGGCGCCAGGCAGGGATCTGTTGTTCGAAAGGCGTTCGACGCTACACGACTCAGCCGCCTATTTCGCAAGTCCATCTTGTACACCTGAACACGTTTCTGCCTGACACACCTCGGTTCATATGAACGTATAATGGTACAGTATAATGTATTATAATATATTAGATACCTTAATATTTAGGGAGATAAAGGTGTTTTCTGATATAAATAAGATTGGTCCAGTAGTGAAACAATACGATAGATTCATTTCTGGCCAATAGCAATGGTGATTTTTGCTTGGCAGAACGCAGTTAATCTTATGTAGGAGAGGACGTAGAGAGAATCGAATCGGGGCTTCAGGATCAACGATGAGAAATTAAATGAAGCAAAAGTCAAACGAAAAAAAAAAGCAGACGAAGTTGTTCTACATCTGTTAAAATCGGTTTAGTGTTGATTCTACTTGTCAGGATTGTTGATACGTCTCCTCCAGGCCGGGTTTAAGGAATACTGTTCTACAAGCTTGATTTACGGCTGTTAGACTCGTGGCTAATTGCCGCTACAACATACACTGTATGATTCAGAAATGCGCGCTATGGTTGAGTTGATGCTTTTTAATAGCCGTTGATTTTCCTGGCGAAAAGTTGGCATAACCGTTCAAATAGAAACAACTTTACCTTAACTACTTAAACAGTTTTTATGAGTTGAACAAAGTTACTAAATTCAGGACTCACATAATTCCCTCATCATATGTTCTAGCTAAACGTAAAGCTTACGTAAAGGCTGTAGATGAAGTTATTTAACCTGTCAGCGTTGATAGACATTCATTTGCATTCAACATCGCACTCATAATAAGAGCCAACCCAACCTCCTTATCTTTATGTATATGTCATAATGGCTCGACTTCTGAGTAAACTTTGCTAGTGGTCAAGTCTCCTTTCTACGCTAATATAGCCTGTTTAGAAGGCTTCGTGGTTGCAGCTTTGCAATTCTCAACGCTAACGCGTAAATAACGACGCGACGTTCAGGACACGTCCTTTTGGGCAGTTTTTCTCGTACAAATTTTAGCAGTAAGGTTAACCTATGGGATAAGTTGCAATCGCGCGTGCACGCGTGGCCGAACTAGCTAGGACAAGCGACCCACGTAATGACAAACAGTAGTCGTTCGTTCGAATGCCGTTCGCATGACTAAAGATACGGAAAATAACACGGTATCGTGAAGCCTTGTTTCGTAATGGCAGTTCTTTTTTCTAGATGTCGACATTTTGATCTGGCTCTAAATTTACCCCTAATATCCCCTGCCCCCGTAGGGCCTCTGCTGTTACCATCTTATGTGTCCATGCTTCTTCTCAAGGCTTGGTCTGCCTTATCGCTCTTGTCTCCTGTTTGGCCCGCCGCTCGCCGACATTTCTTCTGCTTTACTCTTTTCTGCCCTTCTCGAAGCGTGGCTTCTTTTTCATTTGCTCCTGGTCAATACAAATGCTCCGATGGCAAATGAGGATTACGAGAGCTTAAGATACTATTGAAGAAAGCTCAAGCCTTTATCGCGAAGAGGCTTGCGCCAATAGGGAAACACATTGCAAAGGATAAATTGAGATAGAGAAAGCGGAGTTTAAGGGGAAAAAGTCGACTAGGGGCAAGCAAAAGGAGAGATATCGAAGAGACGGCCAAAGAGGAAGTGGAAAAAGGGGTTGTAGAGAGAATCGAATCGGGGCTTCGGGAACAGCCATGCGATGAGAACAATCGAAACTGCCCAGATGAAGGAAGATGCACCGAAGAACAAAGCCGAGGGAAGACAACACTAAAGAGAGACTGCGCGAGAAGAAACAGAGGAGACTAGAATGGCTGAGAAGCAAACTCTTACGGGAACAGGCAAACCGATCTCAGTTCGTATTGGAGAATGCTGGGAAGAGGGCAATGGGCGAAATCGGTAAGGCAGCTGGCCACAGCAGTTTCTCGGCCACACGGACCCGCTGCGTCTTGTAACTTTCCTATATCCATACATTAGTAGGGAATAGTAGCAGATAGTAAGAACAGAAAGGGCTAATGGGAAAGACAACCCCAAAGGCCCCGAAAAGCCTTTGCGTGCCTGGGAAAAGCAAGCGGTAGATGATATCGAATGGAAGAAACCTTGGTCACAGGAGTGAAGAGTAAGGAACATTGATAAGGAGAGCCAGATAAAGTGAAGGAGATAGAGAGGGCGTCGAAAGGCTAGAATGGGGATCGTTCAAATAGGGTTGGTGTTTCGGGATTGGCTAGTACGACTGGGAAGGTCGGCAAGCTAAAGCGAGGTTGAACCCAAGGGGATAATGCTGTGCATGAGTGTGGCACTGGGAAAAGAAAAGAAAAAGAGGCGAACGGTGGGAAAAATGAAAGTAGGAAATACAAGTCAGGACTGCTTTGAACAGGTGTTATGCAAGGAGAACCGAACTGACGACAGACGCTGCACCAGCGTCAGCAGCAAATGGGAAGTAGTTGGGGGAGTTAAGGACAGATGTGGCGGCACTAATGGTTGTATCGGTGCGATTGCAATAAGCACACTTCAGAAAAGGTGTAGGGTAAGACGGAATAAAGAAACGGCGGAAAAGCCACGGGTTGCCTCTCTAAAGCCCCAAATTAAAGAGAAAATGGTATAGAGAAGCGTCGTGGCGCTTTCGTTCAAACATATAATTTGACCTCTCAACTGGACGAAGCGTTAGTAGGATGCAGGGAAGGGGACGGTGGAGAATAAAGTAGAATGAAAAAGTAGTGGAGCCCAAATTCGAGGCAAAAAGAGAAAAAAACGATGATCACAATGCGTTTACGGCTGTTTTATTACATTAAGTAATTACGATCGAAATACACTTGTAGGAATTAGCTCCAGAAAGGCTCAAAAGGGTAAATCACGATGTTCAAAGCAAAGAACACTGGAGAACAAATGTTGATTTAATGAAAATAACTTGCTATTTTAAGTAAGTCGTGGGCATTTAAACAGAGATCACACGCATAGGAAACGTCTAAAAGCTTAATATCATCGACTTGTACTGAAATCGAGGGTGAAAAAGAACACATAACGCAAAAGTGCAACCAATCGTTCATTAAGAAGACAATAGTCTTGAAGTAAGTCGATGAGACGGTCGGTGACCTAAACGGTATACCTTTATTGAAATTATTTGAATATAATTGAATTTCAATCCGATATCCAAGCTGACATAACAAAAATGAAAATACCGTACTTAAAAGTAATTTGTTGTTCTGATAGATATGTTCACGTATGCAAAATTGATTGGGAATCTCTTCGATTATGCGCTTCATCGTTATGTGACTTTAAACAGATACCCGAGCCACTGCCAAGGTTTCCTCCAAACCATCCGCCTACCTGGACGCCTTCTAACAATATTGTTGTGTATGCTCGCTGCTGATATAGTCTCCTTTTCTGAATAATATCTCAGTTTTCCGTGAGCCCATCCTCTATGTCCGGCGCGTCCTAACGAACCCTGCAGAAACTGTCCTTCCTGAAACTCATCCTGCTCGCTTGGTCGTCCTGCAAGTGTGTTCACGTGACGCCTTGCACTTCTTTGCTGCCTTCTTAACATGCAAATCACTCTCTGTCCGGTATGGTGCTCAGTGCTCAAAACAATGGATATCTGTCCGGGGATAAGCACTGCCTCGAAATAGCCTGCTTGCTCCCTGCACCCCCAATGAGCTTCTAGACAGTTCATTTCATGTGGAGCGTGCTTGACGCTTTGTGAATACGTAGTCGTTTAGTTGAGGCGACTTTTAGCACACATGGATGACTTCTACTTTATACAAGTGTCCAGTGTCCAACGTTTGGCGTATTGGAATTTCTACTAGCTCTTCTACGAGCTGGGCTGACTGTCAGAAAGCTTTGGAGCCTGGTGCCAGAACCTGAATTTCGAAATATTCTCAGTGATTGTAAATACTAAACGCGTATAAGCGATCTTTGTAGAAACGGGTTAAAATACTTAAAACAGAGAATGTTCTATTAAGATTTTGGTTGAGATGTGTATTAAGCGATAAGGAAAATTTTCTATAGCGTCCCTTGAGTTGTACATACTGCTATCCTTATTAGAAGATTGGTGCAAAGTGTCAGTTGTTCTTATATTATAGAGTGAGGGATCATAAAAGGTAGATAGTTCCTTGTTATTTAAATTCTTCAGGAACTAAATAGGCTTATTTGTCGTAACTAGGAGATGTTGTATAGAATTACCTTGTCCTGCATGGGTTCATGCCGAAGAGAAAAGGACTTTCCTTTGCCGTTCATCTTTGCTGCGTAACTGCTTTCATTAAACATGTCTTTTCAATTAAACCAAGTTTCTTATGCATTACAGTGCTTTTTTACTTTTAGAATCACGAAGTACTGGTGTTCAGTACTCCCAATGCATATCTATGCTCTTATCAAACAACTATGAGAAAGTATAGTAGTATGACTTCATTATTAATTACCGTTCAGCAAGGTACAGTGAAAATATAACTTGTGCATGCGGACGAGCTTCAAAACACGGAAAAACTTGAGTGAAAGTAAGAGCCTAGGAGTTTTCATATAGAGCGCTGGTGTTTCACGCAGCCAGTGTTGTCATCTTGGGGGAGGGGCAGCGGGACACTATTTCTAATATCGTGTCAGAACACGAAATAATAAGAAACAAAAAAAAGACCACTCTAGATTTCGTTATTAGACACTGTAATATTCCACTGACATTCTTAGAAAATGGTTATGACATTCGCGACTACAATACCCCTTCTATCCGTGACGATAAAGGCTTCGTTGATCGTTGATATTTAGATGTCTAACGCTTGGCAAAGAGGATAAAACGAATGTAATTTTACGGGTGCATTTTCCAATGGTTTTCCAAGGGACAACCTTCCTAACAAGTGCCCCAAGTTGTATGATTAATGCAATACCATTAATGCAGCTCTACAACATGGACGGCACCAAGGTTTTGACTCTAAAATGATGTGGGAGTTAGAAAAAGACATCGTAGAAAAAGCATAGAAGATGACACTTTAAGCGGGCTAAACAAAAATTCTGAGCCATTTCACAGAGTGTTACCTGTATACCCGAGAAATACCCGGTTGGATGGTTTATAACATTCATTCGGCAGGCCACGACGACATTAAGCTACTCAGACGACGAGCGGCGGAAACTGGTGAAAGCGAAACGTAAATCACATTAAAGGATCCATATATTCTTGGATGGGAGATGGATCACTCAAACCATTGCGAGCACTAAGCAGCCTTAAGGCCCTATACGTATCACTCAGTTGAGCCTAAACCTCTTCTCTCGCGGGAAAAAAACGTGTATAAATAAAGTTACTCGACAGTTGAAAGATTTTTCAAGTAAATTCGCTTACAAATATTTTACTAATTTGCATATCTCTTTTCTACCTTAACAAAGTGTCCTACTGTCAAGCGGTTTTTGTGTCATAATATGTGTATCTTTTTTCTAAAATCGTTTTAGTCTAACCCTCTTTGTGAAAACTTCATCACAAGTAAGCCTCTACTACAGACTAGCTTTGCCCCCGTTTTAGTCATTGTAAAAGTGACGACGCCCCACAGGGGACAGAATTATGGAATGAACAGCTGCGGCAACCATGAGGATGCCTTACAAAGTCGGCCTTCGGTGGGCGATGCTGTGCTTACACAATCGTACTACGCCAGTAAGATTGCGGTCGAAGCGACGCTAGCTGAACTGACTCTGGTAAGAACACTTACCCTCAGTCAATTCTCAGTTCTTACCCCGTTTCATTGTGTGGCGTCCATCTCCAGAAATGCTAGGACTGTTTTTTCGAGTAATGTGATTTACTGAACATGGTTGCCGGCTTCGTTGTTATTGTTGTTGTCGTAGATGGCGGCCAGTGTTGTTATGTTACGCCAATGTCGCCGTAGTTGAAAACGGACGCGAACGTGGTAAAACGCGGCAACAGAAAGCGACAGAGCAACTGTTCAGTCCGAGTTGGTTCCGCCTACAAGCCCCCACCTCACACCCTTAGAAGTTTTGCTGTACAGGCAAGCGCTAACTCAAGTTAGTCAGAGCGTGGCTACTATGGCACTAGCAGATAGACGGCAAGTGGAAGCAACAAAGGGAGGGGGTAAATAAGGCAACGAGTGTAATGTCGGTTCGCTTTGAGTTGCTAGGCTGCAGAAGGAAAAAGAAGAGACCGGTAGGCTACGAGTGGAAATGGAAGACGATAGGAGCCCCGGCTAGGAAAGACAAATAATTCACACAACTGGACGATAACAAGGTGGACGGGCGAACTATACGATAATTCCAAATCGTGAGGACTCAAACCTAGCGGAGGACATAGACCACCCACTAATCTACGTGGTGAAAGCGTACTAGTAGTTATTTATGATGACCTTTCGCTAAACTACAAGGATATGTTTCGAAACTATGTTTGATCATAAGAGTGACCGCCTTCGGGGTACTTACATCGTTATAATACGAGTTAGTTCATCAATTACTAAACAAAACATGGTGTTAAAAGGTATATCGCGGATAACTAAGTTTGTTCAATCTATGTTTTCTCCGATTTACAATCCTAGAAGTCAAACATGTTTTACTGTTACTTCGGAATAGTTTTAATATATCTATTCGTATCAGATGCATGTTGTCTGGTAGATGCTAGTGCATTCCGTGCGCTGCAAGGCCTCCAAAGACGGGAAGCTTTTACGCTTGCGTTGCGTTTACGAGCTCGTCATATGCATATAGAGATTCCTACCGAAATACGTCAGCTTACGAGGTGTAGGACAGATGACCAACCCGGGGGCGAAAAAGTAAACGGCGCTCGACGAGGCAAAAAATCACTAACGTCATTATCTTCGCTCACTTCTTTGTTGGGACATTGTGCTTGCGGTTCGATGCTCCCCGAGGCCATCGCGTGATGTGAGACTGAAGGAACTGAGGGCATTTGAATTTATGGCTAAGTTATAGGGATATAAATTGCTATAACGCCCTCGGCACGGTCGTCGACCTTAGTCAATTAAATGACACAAAGAGAATGCCAAACAGGTCTAACCCTGTGACAATGATGCTTCGTCCGCATTCCGTCTCTGTAGCAAAGCTTTCAGCAAGGACTAGAATAAAAATTTATAGTGTATATATAGTACAATGTGTCACGTGTACGTACCATATAGAGAGTGTGGTATCTAGGTCCTGACGTCTTCTTATGAGTTGTTTCTAAAGCTTTTTTATATGTTTTGGAGGTGTCATTACTGAATATTACGTTTAACGAAGATAGCCACTGCTCGTTGAAATTACAGTCCCAATCCTAAACCACTAGTCATTTTAAAAATAATCCTTTTTAATCTGCAAATAACTTTTCAATAGTAACTTTGCATCAAGCGATATTGGTAGGCGCAAACTTTTCAAGCGTGCCCCGAATACGCTGCAAACAAAGTTAATGGAATCAAATTTTGGGTTTGTTGCGGGCTAAAAGTCCCACAAATTTAAAGGCTGAAAACAGCCGAAAAGTTTAAGGCTAATTGTTGGAGCTAGCTAGAGACCCCATTGGCAACTGAGATTCTGCTCTCCAATAGGGCCGCAAATTTTTGCATCATAAATCCAAATATATCAAAATTGCTCTTTGACCTATTTTAATGAATCTCCGGTACCTCTAGATCTAAACTCTATTGAGGACCTTCCGGTTTGCCTTATAAAAGTCTTCTTCTAATTTTTCGAAAAACTGGCAATTATATAGATCGTTGATTTTGGGCAAAAAAGACTTTTTTTTTCTTTAATCCTGACGGGGGTTCGTCCAACCTGGAAAGATTGCATAATAGCTAATCTTCGCTTGAATTCCAAAAATGATCCAAAATGACCATAATCAATTTGAGGTTTCTTGGATAAACAAGTTCAGTCCAAGCGGTAAACTTAGATAGCCGTGTCGTGGAATATCTAACAACTGTACTGTATGTGAAACCAGAAAACTTTGGATTTTAGCGATGACAAGCAGCCCGCCAAAGTTTGCGCGAACTTGGATGCCCCTATCTATGAAGTTGGACGGCAAAGAGGCATTTCCAGGGAAACATGAAATAGAGAGAGAGAGAGAGAGAAAGCTAAAGTCACTTGGCAGTTAAAGAATCTTCATTTTATATCTGTTAAAGTAACAGGAGACACGCAAATAATTTCGATCAAAAGCGAATGTTTGAGCGGATTAATATAATGAGAGCTCTAAAATCGTCAACTGATTTTTGCTTTACCATGTTTATATGTTACATATCCATTGAACAACTTAATTTATACATCTAGCAAAGCTTTATGGTTTGTGTGAGTACAATGGTGTAAATGCATAGGTCGCTCATACATATATTATACATATTACATATATTATACTTCAGTGAGTAAGGCTCCTGACGGTCCTGTTATTATAATCATTTCATCCGGAAGGCTTGCCTACCTAAAGAGACATCGAAATTAAATTATGTGAGAGATTCAAATAATGTGGTCATAATTTATGAATTAATGAAACAATCATTATTTATTATGACGCTTTTATGAAAAAAGTACATAACCAACATATGCGGAAATTATATGACACGCTTTTCATATGCCATAACACAGCCAAGATAGTCATCGTATGCGGTCGA
Organism: Varroa jacobsoni; assembly: GCF_002532875.2. Lineage (NCBI taxonomy): Eukaryota > Metazoa > Arthropoda > Arachnida > Mesostigmata > Varroidae > Varroa > Varroa jacobsoni. The sequence goes on from NW_019213137.1 coordinate 42,702, forward strand.
CAATAGTTATTGAGCCATAATTTTGACATTTATATTTCCGTTCTACTCAACTTTATATGAAGTTGCTCTCATTTAGCCGAACGATGGCAGCGATAACTTTGAACGCCCTGCGCTGAGCGGCAAGAAATCGCCCGTTTCAGGTAAACGAGTATTAAGAAACTTTGTTTCCTCGTCATCATCATTTCTCGCCGCCGCTCGCTCTCAGCACAACATCTCCATGGACCCCCTGACCCCTAGTCCCGCGTCACTGTGCCTTAGTTTGACTGGCAACTCGGCACTCAGTGGAGTCATTCGCTCCCATAAGCAGGCTTCAGGCGTTCTTACTCGTGGCAAGTGGGAACGAAAGCTTTGCTCGTTCAAAGGCCGAACGCGGACGTCGAGCGATCCCTAAACTGTCGGCTAATCCTTGTGAGACCCCCACCCCCCAAACTTAGCTGCCCCGCATTAGCTTACACTGGAACGCACTGCGCTCCATAGCTCCCTTACCATTAAGTACAGCTGCACTTTCCTGGAGAAACCTGCCGCGAACTTTGCCAGGTGGTATGTGGTTTATGTTTTCGAAAAAGTAACACTTGGTTTTTCCCACTGCGAATATGTATATGAACGAACGAGAGAGGAAGAGGAGATATCTGGGGAAACGCCGATTATGTTTCAGTGTGTAGGTATAAGTGGTTTCCTGTTAAGGGGTGCGATGAAGAAGGATCTCTAAGGTTATCGGAGGCGACTGCCATGCCGGCTAGTGGTATGTTACGCTGTATAATTACCAAAAATGAACCGGTGGTGAGGCCGATGCTGGAACTTAACGTTAATTAACCACGTAAACATAATTTTATCGTCTGTCGCAAGTGACATGGCTGCTTAAAGCTGCTGGTGATGCTCAGTAGAATGCAGACTTAGCGGAAATTAAAATGGAAACGAAAGGCTGATTTATATATGTACATGCACACGCCTGAACGTGTAAGCAAGCACAACCACACGCTAAATTCGAACGAGTCTAAATGCGAGATTAAGTAATAGATTGTGAAATTCAGGGGCAATTATTTGTGATCCTGTAAGCTGAGATTTTCAAGAACGAAGGACCCTTTGCTTCCGAATGAACAAAAGAGATGGTATTATTGTTTTTACTAGAGAGGTAGAGAGTCTGACTGAATGAAAGAAATTATCGTTTGGCGTCTTCTGACATGGACCGAATGTATTTTCAAATTGGTCCTATAGTGGATTCGACAAATCTTCTTGACCTGACTGTGTTTCTTATGAATACATATTTTTTTTTCATCTTAAATACTCTCCGCTAAATTAATTAGTCGTACCATTTGTACTGAGTATAGACTCTGACGCCTTAATGAGTGTCTATGTGAATGTATCAGCAGACGCGTATTTTTATTATATAAAAATATATATTGTAATCAATTACTTGTGAAATGAGCTGACATCCAGTCTACAGGTGGGCAAGCAATGTTACAAAAAAACTGACGGAAAACATCCGAGCCGAAAAGTGAGCTTATTTAGTAAATTGTGTTATCTATTCCATCTAAAACGCTTTGTGTATGTACAAAACAACAGCTTCATTTAATAAGCGTATTTTGAAATATACCTACTTTAATACGTACAAGTTTCCCTTCTCTTAAGTTTTCGTTGATAATTGGAAGAATAATGTCCTCAGCTAACCTTAAATGAGGCTATTGTTTTTAAATTTGCAACGCATTAGCTACTAATAGAAAAGTCATTTTAATCTACGAAGTTCAAATAATTAAACCAATATCACTTTTTGATATTAAAGTGCGTTTGCTTATGAGAAAACTTTGTATCCAATTCATTGGTGCCCACCTAATGTAATGATGCTCCCTGAATCACCCTTGTTTAAGCCCCAGAACGCATCTTACTACGTTATAATATCTTGAAGTCTCTTTGGTTCGACCACTTGATGTCTTGACCGCTCTATCATGCCCGCTTAACCGTCTCGCCTTTCCAGTTCAAGCAAATGTATGTCTACCTAGCCATGACTGCTGCGCCTCAGCTCAATATAACCTTACCCTCACGTATTGCCTGTCTATTTCATTGTAATTTCAGAGGTTGTTGTTGCCGAAAACGTAGGCAGTACGTCCAGCAGCAGCGGCCACCAGCAAAACAGACTCAGCACAAGGAAGGCTTAGCAGTGTTTTGCCATTGCTTTTTACTCCACTCAACTTTCGTCGGGGCCCCGCCAAGTTGGAACTTGGGGGCGCCTGTGGTTGGGCAGTGAACGTCAGGGGTAGCCTCCCGCGTCTCCCTAACAACACGCACAGAGGGTGCCTTATTCTGCGTTCGTTTTTGGGCGTTTCTGACTACACCTATCCAGCCAGCCAGCTTTTATACTTAAGCCGCAGCGGCAGCGATGGCAAAGACTTCCGCAACATTCTGAGGCTACGAAACATCGACGAAGCAGCAGCAGACGCGGGCTAAGCCATGTGGCAACTGGGCCAGCCAAACAGAGTTACTGCCCAAGTAACGGACGAAGGATATGAAGGCGGCGGTGAAGGAGACGGCAGCATCAGCCGCGACTCTACGTCTTGCAATTGACCACTGCCCGCAGGTGATGCGGTAGTAACGCATGCTGGGAGTAGTGTGCAGGCTGAACGGCTGGCCAAGACCAGTGGCCTATAAAATGTATAACCATGTTGGAAGCCAGCTCACGTCGTCGACACTCAAACTTAGACTTGGAAATATACAGAAATCATACACCGCCTTTCTACTTTTTCAGGGGGCTTTTACATCTCATTCCCGTCGGAGGGGGCATACCCTTGCCTTCTCCAGCTGCCGTTACTTTAAGTTACTCGTAAAGAAAAGCGTGTAGAGCGACGTTAGTCGTATGGGCTGTCGAGGCGGCCATCGGAGGGCCACCAGGCTGTCCGGGCTGGGTTTACCCCAGGAGTACGGCTTGAAAAGAGATCAGGAGATCGGAAGGATGGCAGGGGACTAGCCGTAGGCCAGCTCTCCATTTACTTGTTGCCGCTCCATAGATCCAATGGATGCGCTGCGGCGTCGAATGCAGCATAGGGTCGGTCAGCCGACTGCCCACGTTCTTGGCTCCATGAGCGGTGTGGGTTAAGCGGTGGTATCACCGGCGCTACGCTGGCTAGCGGTTGAGATCGCACTATCATTGCTGGCCAAGAAAGGGACCACATCTGAATTCCAATTTATTTTCCGGGAGAAGGAAAAAGGTGGTTTAGTGGCCATGAGAATAGGCGGAAGTAGATAGTCAAACTTTTTTTGTTTATTTTTTATGCAGGCAGTACAAGGAAAGTGGGCCTTGGTGTGCCTCTCTTCTATGGCCAATGTCTAAATTTATATATTTTTGTAGCAGCTCTCTCTCTCTCTCTCTCTCTCTCTCTCTCTATATATATATATATATATATATATATATATACCAACTTGAGATATTTTTTATGTGCGATTAGAACTCTCCAACTAAATAATGTAACGTCATCTATCCGTTATTCTCCTGTAGAACTACTTTAAAGCGATTCACGACGAATTCGCAAAAAAAACTAGTTCCGTAGGTTAAATGTGCCTTTTTTGAAATTAGCAAGACAGATCTTTTTTATATTACTTTAAGCTATAGCTCCATGGTCGTACACACCTCACTTATCCTGGCTTTCTATATTCTGACTATCTTCGGCTATAAGAAAAGTAGAAACTATAAAAGGAGAGCAACCGGCAAAATGAAACATTAGGCCAACATATATGCCAGTCTCACAGTATCTCTTAGCAAGAATTTAAATGTGTTTCATCGAATGAGGCGGTTCTAACAATCATGGTATTTTGCCGGCAAGAGAGTGCAACAGTTTTCTGATGGATTGTCCGGTGCTATATGGCTATCTGTTGGGTTTAATGAAGAAGCCAAGGCTGCTGCCGGAAAACAGCGGAAGTATGTACACCATCTGAAATCTCAGAGCCTGACAAGAAAACCAGCCAGAGGAACCGAATAGAAAAGCAGGGAAGTTTGCGGGAACAGAAGTCCGCTGCTATCGCAGCCACCGTGATGCCATGTGTTCTTAACGAAAGCTCTTGCATGAGTCATTAGTTCACTCGGCGGAAAGGAGTCAAACAAGCTGGCAACAGTCTAAGGCAAACTAGCTTCTGAACATGCCGCCGTTAGAAGATCCACCTATTGCGACATAACACTGGTTGGAAGCAAGCAACCTGACGATTAATATTTTGTTTGTTATCTGACGTGCGAATATTATAGGCTTAGAACAGAGAATAAGCAGACAGCCTAGGAACTGTCTAAATATTTATATTAGTAGTAATAGAAGCTTCACTATGAGCACGCACCCATTCTAGGATAAACCAAACGTTAATATGCCTCTGGGAGTACCCTCTACTTCAGTTGCAGAAGCCAAGAACAAGAAAAAATTATCGCATCATCTAAACATTAAAAGGATACTATGGAAAATATGTCAAAGTGGTTCTCATAGTGGTACCCCTGTGTCGTTATCACGCCAAAAGCGTAGCGAAGTAGAAAAAAAAGAGATCCAACGCGTGTTTTCGCGGCTACGTGTAGCTTGAGATGGAGGTCGAAGTTGAATCCTGGCCGGATAGGTGGTAGAAGGTTGGCTGTCACAATTGGATAAAAGCTGAAGAAGACGAATATATAGAAGATGTTCCCTTCCCTATGGAAAATGTAGACTACTGGGATAGAAATATAAGAAAGCATTTCTTTGAGCCTATTCTGGCAGAGCGGCGCTAAAGGTTCAAAGACCCTTTTATGCAAGCAACTAAAATAGTAATAAGAGCAGCTTCTCTGCAGTCAATAACAATGCAGATAGAGATAAAGGGGCTTCCCGCAATGTGGTCGCTCCATGAAATACTGACGACATGCCTGGAAAGAAGTGAAGTAGTACAAAAGTACTTTCGAAGTAGTGCTTTCGAAGCCAGTGAGTGACATTTTCGTTGAGTAATCTGTGTCTAGACCAAAACCTAAATCTAGCCTTAAGGAATACACTTGAACTCACAGTCTAATACACCGTTTATCACTTAATAATTAGACAGGTTTGAAGTTACAGCTGGTCATCGCGGTAAACGTTACTGTTATGTGCATTATAACAACCAGTGGAATAATATTGAACTTTAAAGGCAAGGCTTCATCGACTCTAAACCTAAATCTTGCATATCTGTAAATCTGCTTTTTCCTAACCGAAAATTTATATCTTACCCCGCTGTTAGCCTGATTTTGCCTCGTATCCTATGTACATTTGCAGAGAATCCCATACATCTATCTATAGATGTATTTGAAAGAAAAAAAAATTTTTTAACTCGTAGCAAGACATTGTAAAACTCGATGAAGTTCGGCAACATGGAACCTTACTGAATTACTTAAAAACTTTATGGTGTATATCTGCGTACCAAGTGAGTATGCTACATCGTGAAACTAATTGCAAAGATATCTGATATGCCTAACACCCAATGTCACTATGGTCTGATCGACATTAAGCTTGTAAGAGCTTTGTATCTGCAGAAGTTGATGTGAGTTCGGCTCATTGTTAATTTTGACAAGTTGGCCTCACATAGAGATGAGCACAAGCAGGTAAGTTAAAAAACACAATTTTATTCAAGGCCACTAATCTTTACTTGGCGTAAGGTCGGTTATTATGATACACGTAAGCGCGTAAGATTGTTTTCTGTATGCGGGGCGTAACAATTTATCATAAGCAAACGAAATATTCTTTTTCTGTCAAGTTTGTATCATTTCGATTCATGACTCGTTGGCATAGCAACACATCTTACTGGATAATATGAACCTTTACATCCGTCACGAGTCAACTTCATTAAGAATTTAGTAACAACTGCATCTCTGTTTGGAGCGGACCTACGTTCCGCTGGGAAAGAGCTCGAGAACGGCAAGTAAATGTTTTCTTTTTTCTTGCTAGGTTGATAGACAGGCCCAACGCAACGAAAAGGCACCCACTGCCGACAAAGGAAATGCTTTCTATAAGCATACTAAGATTATTTTATCATTAAGTACGAGCTAAACCTATCGGCAGACTTCATGTTGTGGTTAAGGTTCGCTATTTCAAACATCCGTTGTGATACCCTCAGACAAGTTCCTTAAAGGGCTACTTTTTGAACGCTGGTAAGATACGCGACTGTATTGGAATAAAGAAGCATTATGACTCGTCAGAGCCATAGCTCATTTTATCATTCCGTTAGCTCGATTGGCCTTTGGGTGGCACCACTAAGTAGCCAAGGAACGTTTTGGACTATCTCTGTCGTAAAAAGATATAGAAGATCAAGTATGCTTAATTCAAAGCAATTTATATTTGATTAATTCGATGTATCGTTAACTGATTAGTACAATAGATGAAAATGTAAATTTTTTTCTGGAAGCGTAAATTCCACCACAATTTTTTACTATTTTAGCGATTATCATTTAAAAAGACGCACTGCGGCTGCAACGATTTGCCAAGTGTCAAGCACGATTCATTCAATCTCACGACTTTGACATCGCTCACTTTAAAATATTTTTGTCAGCCAATGCATCCTGTCTCAAGTAATAAAGCCAATTTTTTTTTTGTTTTCTCAACGACAATTTACGATGTCTTGGGTAATTCCGTTGACGAAACATTCCATATTATGCAGAAAAATACATACGAAAATAATATTTGGGTGACGACGACATCTTTAAACATGTTTCTTACTTGGGCTTAACTTTTATTGTTTACTTATTTAGCAGGTACTTAGTTGATATAAAAGTATTAAAAGGTCATAGTTTTTTCAAAGAGTTCCAGAAGTCAGGTGCGGCACCCGTGCTGACTACAGAGTCCTACCGGCAATAAAGTATAAGTTATGTATATGAGCTTGTCCTTCATTACTACTCTAAATTTAGTATGGAGACATTGAAATCCTTACACTCGAACGGGCATGGGATAAATGGCTGCATCTTTCCAATCGCTCTGGTTCCTGTTCTCTGGACTGACTCCCTTGGTTTGCCTACCCGAGCTTTACAGAATCGTTTGTTCCTGCTTTCACGGTTAGGACCATGACCAGGCCAAGGCTGGCACGGGTCCCAAGACACACGGTTTCAATGTGGGTTTTCATTGACTCAGCCTTGTGAATGCAGCTGCTGTGTCTTTGGTGACAGGAACTGCGATTCTGGTACTGCCATTACTTCCGTACTCAATGAGCCAACGTTCGCTGCTAATGAATACCATTTCTTCCCTTTCGATTCATTTATTACAGTATCATTACTACTTACACACCGCAATGGAACTCGCAGTTTTCAGGGGGAGTACGGCGAAAATAAATCCCCGAGAAGAAGGAGTACTACACGATAGGTGCTACCCAATGAATTAACGGAAGTCTTGGACGGTAGCTATGAGGCTTGCCTATCCATGCCTTAGTATTTCCCTTGCTTTCTGACGCAAGATGTAGAATTGTACTTATGCGGTGTTATTACCGTTACCATGGTTACTATAGTTCGATCTCGAATAGGCGCTCATATTCAGTTTATTTTACGCACTTCGTGATTTTACCACCGCGTAGTTTTTGCATGAATGAAGGTATATGATAGATGGTCATCTATAGAGGCTACACTTATCCTTACTATTTTTTTTTAAATCAAATTGAAGCTCATTTGTGGATTGGATTCCTGGCACAAGGGCTAAGGGTGAATAAAAATGCGTTAGGGCAGAAAAGCAAAAATATAAGTAAAAATTTGTAATTTTGCGATATTTTTCCTGTGGAGTGCGGAACGCAACAAAGGTGATGATTAGTCTATTCTTCTATACATTTAATTGATCGCTTTATATTATTTGGTCTTTTTATTTCGTAAACCAAATGAACGCATTTGTAAGAGTGAATGGTTTACTTTTTTCATTAAGAAAAAACGATTTTAATGATGCGAGTAAGTGTTATAACATGCATAAAAGCCTATTACCCTTAAATCTGGCTAAAACATATGGACTTAATCAATATGTCTTAATAATCGCCAACTGTTTTTAAGTGTTATTTTCTTTGACGCGGTTGTTTGTCATGCTTCTCCATATAGTTTGCTCCATTGCGCACCAAAATCACAATAGCTTCATACATTTTCTTTATTTAATTAATTTAAAGATTACTATACATCGATAGCTTCTTACTGAAAGCTGAATGACGGTAAGCAGTTTCAGTTAAAAGTCTAAGATACAAGCTTCTTTTACGTCATACCAACTACCGCAACTGAACGCCTATGTAATTAATTGTTTTTGTTCCATACAAAACCCCTCTCAGTATTTTAAGCGAGTTTGATTCGATACGATACGTTTCATGTCCGTCAAGTATTTTTCAGATAAGTCCGTGCCGTAAAATAAATTCTGATCTCCTAAAAATAAATAGTCTTAGTTATTTAAACACAATATGTGTAATTATTCTATAACTCCTACAAGTCCATGCCTGCAATAAAAATTCTATGATTTCTTTCTCCTCGACATGTTTTCCACGGATTTCCGCCGTGAAGCACTTTGCTTTCATGTGAATGAATACATGCCTACGGATCTGCGCTTACATTTCCATCTTTTTTAGTTTACACAGTAGTTCACAAGGCAGCAGGATGCACCCTACCGACCCCCTATCGTTAGTTGCTAAGGTTTTTGGTGTTCGTGTTAAGCACAGTAGGCCTTGCAGTTCTGTCCGTCGGCCACGGTTGACGTTGATAGCGTTATGTTTTCGCAGTTCAGTTTCGCCCGAACCCGTCTCGGACGCGACGATTCGTTTGCCGTCGTGTCATTTGACCGAGGTCGTCTTGCTCTTTGCTTATCTGGGCTATAGATCGCACACAGAAACACTACCAACTGCAGTACCACTTAGGCAAATAGCGGTAGTGAGGTAAAACACGCAACAACAAAACATGGCGAGCCGCTGGGCAATGGAACTCGCTATCTTCGAGCGCTGCTATATAGTCGCGTCCACATCTAGGCACACAAATATCGATACCGATAGGTACAAGGTAGTGCCACTAGAACAAGCCATACAAACGAGAACCAGTTCCTACACATAAAGCCATTGACTAACAGCTATAGCCTTCGGTCGCTGCCTCGATTCGGTGCAGGATCGCGCAGCATTGTCAGGACGCGAATAATCTCGTTTCCTAGCTCCCTATTGTCTTTCCATAGTCGCTGTACGCACAAACGTCTCTTATGTCGCTTTTATTTTTTAAGATCCTGAGCTCCTGAAACAGTTTCGCTGCAATTCCCTCTTACTACATGCTTCATACCGTTTCTTCATGCAGTTTCTCTCTGGTATTTGAATCAGCTCCGTCCTCTCAACGAGGCCTACGAAACTATAGCAGGGAAGGAGAGTATATTTGGTAGGCAACACGTTCTAAGACACTTTGTCAGAAGCTGAAAATGCGTCTATCACTATTTTGCTCTTCAAAAATGGACATTGGTTTCTTCCGCAAACTCAATGCCTGAAGGAGCTGCGCACTAAACCGCATCTAATTGGCCTGATGCTAGCAAAAATAAAATGACAATGAAAGAGCCGCCTCCAACTTATCCTTGGTAGCGGTCATAGTCATCTAGACACATTGTGTTACTCTTGAGTCGACGTTGGCCTTTGCTCATGACCTTCGTCAAGGGGAGCGGGCCGATCGACAGCGCAGGTTTTTAACTCCTGGGTATTATCGTCTTACTACTTACCGTACCCTTCTCCTATTCTGTGGAGCAACGATGATTGAAGCGTCGCACGGACCAAGCGATGGCTGTGCCGGTACTGACACTATCTGCCGATTGGTAGCAGGAGCATTTGAAATGCGGACCGATGCGTTGAGCCGGTATTGCATATACTGAGAAAGGAAGGAGCCAAAGTAGAGGACTGTTTGAAGACTGAAATGGGAGTATACCCCTACATGCCCCCCCCCCCCCCAACTTTGGCCGTTATGAGTTGGTTCTACTCAACGGTGTCGGTTCTTGCGGCTGTCGCCGGTGCAGCGGTTGCAGACGTTGACAAGACTCGGGTATGCACTCTTTGGAAAATGGTCTTGACTCATTTTGGTTCGTTTACTTTGACTACAAAAGATCGAATCGGGAAATTGCATTGTTAATGTAGGGGGCAGGCACGAGAAACAAGGAACGACGACGAATAATTCATGGTCCCATTCGAAGCACTGAAATCATATCTGCCGTTTTTATTTGGCTGAAAATCAGCGGCGATGACAGTATTTTAATACACATATAATATACAGCTTATTTATTATCCTCCATCGTCTTGTACTCAGTTTGCGTTTGCATATACTTTTCGTTGGCAATTCAAAGCTTACACAGTTTGTAATACTTTTATACTGTTACCATATAAGTAGTCTTCAGCTAACTTAGAATTTAGGGGCTTGCACCACAGGATAACCTACTACGTAGCAAAACAGGATAAGAAGTAAGGAACTACGGGGATGTTGGCATAGCTAGATATCGAGAAGCGTAAGTACAAATACTTTAACTGGCTTAATACGAAGTACTGAAACAACTGTATCCGGACTCTTCGGTTGGTGAGCTTAAATTTGGCGCGTAACATATTATTTGAAGAATTATACTGAAGAATCCGGGCAAAATCGGGGCAATTGAGTACATACAGTCGAAGTTTATAGCGACG
>NW_019213137.1:53400-62594 GCF_002532875.2 Varroa jacobsoni
TATATATAAGATATAAATTTACATTAAAATGCTGAACACTCAAACCTCAAAGTATATTAATATACAATAGGGTATTTTGTGAGTAGAATACCTAGTCATCTATTCATCATGTTTTTTTGCGGGCAAAACATTTTGTAGGCAGAAATCACAGTTGTCCTACTCTTCACTTTTCGCTATTTAGTGTTTCAATGTTTTGATCGTATCGTGTTAAAAAAAAAAAGTACATAATTGCGCTAACATATAACGATTACTTCTTCGTTTCATAAAAATGTTAAATTTTAACTTACTAAATGTTCTTAGTATTTTATCGATACGATGCTTGCCACCTTACGGTGCTATTGGGGATAAAAATGCAGCGACTCAGACAGAATAGCGAGGAACTTAAGCTTTTCCTCGATTTCGTTCAGTTTTCCATCGATAAAGTTGAATCTTATTGTGAGCATTACGCCTTCTTCACCCTTATCCTATGTTGCATTGGTACCTTGCCTATGGAGAGCTTATTACCATACCGATGTCTAAATGATGCTCAAGTCTTTGAATTAAGGAAACATGGAGACTTTCGTATATGCAAGATAACTAGATCATTCATTCGTATTTGGCATTCATGGAACAGGGCCTCGTTGCAGCCTCACTCATAAGGCTACCGAAAAATAATCATGCAGCGTTGTTAAATGTTTCACCTTGGAAAAAGTCCATCAGTTCAATTCTATGACCGACAATTCGACTAGAGATAACCGGTCAGACCAGTAGGACCTAGTGCCTTGAAAATACCTGGCCAACACATAGAGCGCCAGGAAAAGGTACACGAAAATTCGTCCATTCATGTGTCACGAGAATTAAAGGGGCCTTTACTAATTTCAAGCTTGAGTGGTCCTACGTTGTTTGTTGTGAGTTACAAACTTTCAGCTGTATAGCATGCTCGTTGTCATAGCTGCCTAGTGGGAAATTTGCTTGCGTACAAATGTAGGGATATGTGGTCCTCCATGTTCGAATCCGGGCATAGACATTTCTCGTTTCGTCAGCTGCTTGATAAAATGGCCGATAGTAATGCCGAACGTATCGCTGGAAATACTTATATGAACAGTGTCCAAATTTAATTTATACGTGACTTTTTCTATTAAATTTTCTCAGCAGGTTTTTCCGAAGGCCTTACGTAACGTATGTCGCTTTAATTTATTCACACATCTTTCTAATATGAAGGTCCATTACCATTGTTATAAGTGCTTAAGTGTTAATAGTAGTACAAACTAAAGTATTTACACAGACATACATACATTCATATATTGTTAGAAAACAATCAATAAATAAACGTATATAAGAAAGGCGATTTAAACCCGAAAGATTATTGCGCTTCAGTAGTTGCTATCTTCTATGTGATGAAGCACTTTTTGGGCCCAGATAATAAAATTTTCTACGCCTAAAAACATCAGCATAAAGATATGTATATCTCCATTTAGCAGGTCCGCATTTAAACACTTTAGTTACCTGACGACAAAACGTCGTCAGCAACGCTATTACTAACCCTTTCTCTTTACCCTTCATCGTATAATAAATATACGTATTATTGACAGATACGTTTTTACGTTCCTGTTTTCTCACCAGGGACGTTTAAACGATACATCGATATATATATATATATATAATGGGAATGGCATATGTGCAAATCTTCGCATAAGAAGTAGGTACAACTCGAGTGTTTCCAGCGTCTGGGCTTAACTGTTTGGCATCGTAGTTGACACTAAGCTAACTTAATAGAATAATTCGAGCTTGCAACATTCTATAATCGCAGATGTTGCATTTCTTACCCAATGCGTAGCATCAGTCTTTCAAGATCGTTTTAGACAAGTGTCTACCAGCGAACACTTGATATGTTCCCCTAGTACTAATGCAATGTCTTTGTTTGGCAAAGCTAGACCTGCTCGTGCGCTTATTGGGGCTGCTTTTCGACCGACTGAGTTTATGGGCTCTCCTCCTTCCGTTGTGACAGGGGCGTAGTGCGCAAACGACGATGGCTTACGGATACTCCTACAGATCCTCTATTCACCGCTCACTGTACCGCTTTCCTCAATTGCTCCGTGCTCTAGGTGGCTCCATTCATAGCTGTTTCATGGGCAGTCCAACTTTTCAGAGAGACTGCGCTGGCGGCAATATGCCCTAGTGTGCTAGTTGGGCTGAGCCTGAAGACATGGGTGGATGCCCTGCTGCTTAAGCTGTTTCCTCATTCTAATCGCTCAGTCACGACGTCGTGGTTGCAGGCCCCACAGACAGGATGAATTGGGGGCGAGAGTAAGGGAGAAGAGGTAGTGGATGGGGTAATAATGAAACCAAAAATAGTAACGACACAAAGCAAGACACGGGGGCGAGTTTTGCTGCATGACTCGAAGCCAGAATCTATGCTGAGACGAGGATTCCCCACCACACTGTGGTAAGCTAAGCAGAACTACTGCCACGAAAGACGACGCCTGCATCCGTCTGATGGGAGCGACCACGCAAAAAAACTCCATAATCCTATTCTAACAAACCTTTCCGGGTCACAAAATGGATTTTAGGATACCCGGATGTGCGATACGTTAGATTATTCGCGTCTGTTTTGTGGATAGCCACGCAATAGAGCGAAACGTGAAGCTTTACCAACGATGACTAACCTGACAAGAGCCACAGATAGCCGTTACTCCCCTTTCCTCCAGAAAACATAATTGCGAACGTGGATACGTTTTGTCTCACTGCAGCGGGTTAATTCGAGGGAACTCCGTTTTTTCTAAGACCGAGGCATGAATTCCGCTCACTTGGGGTGTTTGTCATTGGAATTATAGCAATAAATATTCCATATATATAGTTTTCCAACATCTATAGAGCAATCACAGCAGTAAGTTCGAACGCATACTGACAACATAGTCTGTATGTATATCATCTGAAAACGCACTTAGATATATTGAGTTCGTGCCGGATCGTTGAACATCTTCATTTCAGGCGGATTAAAATCAAAAACTGATACGGATCCATAACGAAAACTAGCAACACCCAAATCATTAGGTCTGTGAAATCTTTTGTGATTTTTTACTTTATTTACGTGAGATTTATTCTAGCCTTTTGGAAGACATCTACGTTGAGCAGTTATTTGTTTCGATTGAACTTTAACTAATGAGCAAAGCAACGGCAGAACATGTCTAAACTTTTGATTGTTGAAAAAACATTGTTTAATTAAAGTCTAGAACACTGATTTATCAAACATAGATAATTGTTTCGTTTCTAATTAAATCAATTTGCGTTGAGTCCCTTCTCAATTATTGAGCTAAGCACTCCACGCTCCACGGCTTATAATTCATTTAATTAAAAACCATATTCATTAAATTAGGTGCGGCCACGTGTCCATTACGCCATATACTAAAGGGAACAGGGTTGTCCTTACTGAAACCTGCTCATTTGCCTACCACCCGATTAACATAACGGTAAGGTGCATTGTTACGCACACATTCCCGTAATTGCACTGTGTTAAAGTTCATTCTAGTCTCATCTTCTGCTCCTTTAATCTTCATCAAAGATGATCAAGACTAATCCATTTCAGTAGTCGACGCTTACGACGGTGGTAAATGCAACAATTATTAGCTCCTCTAAGCACCTAAAACAACTGAAGAATTCCTCGTTAGCAGAGAGGACGGCTTATTGGACTTGTGGATGCTCGCCACCGGATTGGGTGTCGTATAGAAAAACAAAAAAAGGACAGCCGTGCCGGACAACGTAGGTTATCATAGCCCCCAGCAATCTCAAAGCGTACGGGTTCTGGTTCACTGTGCGCGTGCTCGCAGTTTGGCACCACCATTATGCGAAACGGATATGAGAAAAACTTGTGAAATATGGCTTGGTCACCCCAGGATTCATCCTTCGGAACAGTATTGTGCGCGGCGTAGTCGCGGCCTGTGCAAAACGCTTACTACTTCCATACATGTGTGTGCTGAAGGGAGAGCCTTGCTTGACAAAATTTTCTTGGATGGCGAGAAAAACCTTGGTGGGGCTGCGACGAAGGTAAAGGCGAAATACTGAAGGTGAGGACAAACAGAGGTATCATCGAAGAGAAATGACTTTATTGCAAAGGGAAGCGAGCTGCGGGCCCATCATGAACGCACTGTGGTGCGATGTATTTCAAGCACTTGTACGCACGTCCCTTCATGAACTCCCAGGCACTTTCGGAGGCATGAGAAGGCTTGATAGGTGCTCCTTTGCCAGTTGTTTCCACCCGTACGATGCCTCAGAGAGGATCATTATCGGGAGGTTTTCACGACGGTGCAGTTGCAGTGAACACGGAACTGATACAGTCGTGTTTAATTTCGATATAGTCACAGTTTAATCCTCCAAAAAACATAGGAACAATAAGAATGGCGATACATATAGTAATCCCCGTTCTTGAATTTCTGGGACGGCGTCATATAATCGAATTAGAACTAAGACAAGCAGTGACTTAGGTCTGAATTTAGTAAATACTGCAATTGGGCAAATACCTAGACGGAAAGCTTGGTGACCGTAAATGAAATTTTCGTATTAACCTTGTAAAGAAAATAGACTGCTCGTATTAAGTCTCCTGCTTTGGCCAGTACGAGCCTTGTCTCAGATAGAATAGGTAAAAGATAGCTATCAAAAAAGATTCCTTTAAGAGGAAGTGGTTAGTGCGCTCTTATACGTAGCTCATTATGCTTGTCCTAGGGCATATTTTGCTAAAAATATTACATCATTTAAAGTTGCACAGTTTGTGTCAATAGATACCGTAAGCTGTGGTCGCACATATGTATATTAACGCTTCTGTATTCTGCACAGAGTAAGTTCTGCGGTAAAAATAACTACGCAGCCGATAGAACGTCTGCGGATAATATTTATATTTGTGTGTTTATAGTTGAGATCTGTTGAAAATATAGTTGAAGTCGGTTGATACGTAGACTTTCGTTTCAAAAAAAAAGTGAAAATGATTACGCGTAAGTTACGTAGACGTGAGCATATCACAGTAATTTCACAAAAATCTGTTAGTAATCCTATTACTACTTTTTGATAGTTGGTAAAGGTCGCTGTCTAATAGCATTGAAATCACTAGGGCTAATCCATTGAGTTGTCAATAAACTTACCAGGTTCTCAATTCCTCCACAAGGAATAACCGTGACAACTTTTACGCATAAGTGGAAAAATCCGCAGATTTTTATAAAGTTCGAGCTGACTGAGTTCAGTTGGTCTGTTTGTGTCTGTTCCCAGAAGAACGTTTTTACACTGTCTCGTGCACTCACTAGGACTGAATTTCTTTCGAAATTCTAACTAAACGTAGTAATTTTTCCTGGCTTGTAACCGAAGGTATATCTGTCTGCTAGTCTATCCGATCTCATTTATTTAATAGTCTCGTTATGTTTTATCTATATATGTATAAAAAAAAGGAAAATTGACACAGTTGAAGGATTCATGGAGTTTTGTTGACGTAGTTAGCTAGCTGACTACGGACAACCTAGGCTCAATGACATTTCATTTTTGGCAATAGGATAAAACCCGAAGTAGTAAGCTGCCACGTTGAAAGCAAGCGTGTTTACACGTCTTGCTCTGATTTCAACAAAAACAACAGACCAGTGTTGAAGGACCTAGCTGAATTCTTAACGGGTAGCAATGCTATAACGCTAGTTCATTGTACTGGAGACTTTTTAAATATCTACTATTCGAAAAAACGAAAAGGGAATTAGTGTTTTTTTCCTTAGTTAGCTTTTCACTAGCCTAAGCGTACATGACAATCTAAATACGGCAATGGCACTATACCATCTTGCGCAATTTAAGCTGTCCTAAGTATTTATAGTCTAGCTGTTGCTTCCGACCGAAATTTACTATGACATCATAAGTCAGCTAAGTGCCATGTTTACGTGGCTCTGTGTATCATTCCCAAGGTCGCACAAACCGTGTGTTATTGCTTCAATCTTCGCCGATGGCCAACTTGCTTCGTCATAAACGACAAATTCGCTAAAACGTTTCCGCTACATTCAGACCTATATAAAATCTACATACAGTATTTATGAGCCCACTATAGCCAGAAGGCAAGGACTCATATGTCAACAAGATATAGCTTCCGATTTAATGTCAGCAATGTCGTCCCGGTGGGACCGTGAACGTCGCACTAGAATATTCGGTACGCCTGGTAAGGACACACTGCTGTACAAGCACTACCTTTCAGGAAGAGGGTCAAGGTCGCAGAACGTGTGCTGGCCATGCGCTGATCGCATCGATAGACCGGCTGGAAACATAGAGGGCTAGTCACACTAACAGAGCAGACACACTAACAAGCCGGCGGACTCGCTACTTGTTTTAGATGGTGGCAACAGCATGGTAGCTATTGGAAACTAACACAAGAATTCTCTGCTAGACACCCCGATTTATCTAGTTTTCAGCCAATAGCTTGATCGGAAATTGTCCGGCTAGCTAAATACGAGCAAGAAGTAGCTACTTAAAGCGGACATGACAACGCCTGAGCTATAGTTGCTCAATAGGGCTACATGCGTTCCACACCGCTTGTGGTTTGATTGATCGAAGCTGACGGCTCTCTTTCTCTCATTCTATCTTGCTGTTCTCTTTTCTCGGCAAGCCCTGGAATACGGTAGATATGTGCAGACCGAACGCTAAATAAATACTTACTTGTGCTGCAGTTTATCAGTACAATATACTTTTCCGCTGGCAGTCGGTGCACGACAGAAGGCTCATGGAGTATGGCTGCATTCCTGGTTTCAGGTCCATGTAAGTTCGAGCCATAGGCAACAATCGCGGGCTGACTTTCAAAGCTAAATCTATTCGGGGAACGTGGCAGACCCAATGGCTGGTCTCTGGCAATTGGCTGTGCAGAGTAGAAGTAGGCTGGAATCACTACGCGTGGAAATGGGCTCGGTAGATTTGCTAGTTTTTGTTAGGAGTATTACCGGACGATAGAAGTATCTGTGATACTTTTCATTGTCAAACTGGAAAGGAAGTGTTAGAAACATTATTGCGCGATAAAATTGTTCCGCCTTAATTACGAATGCTAAAGGGCTCTTATCGGGAGTAGTATCGAAACTATTGTATATTCGGCTCTTAATTCATGATTTACTGGGGCTTAATTTTCCCATCTCCGAAAAACGTGAAGTAGGAAAGAAGCTCTAGGAAGGGATTTAGAGTATTTCGAAAAGAGGGCAATTCCCTTTCAAATAGTTCACTAACATTGTGTCCATAGAAGGACTCTATTCATACCATAACTAAATACAATATACGACTTACAATTTATAGATGTTGTCTGAAAACATTTGATTGGGTGTAATTTTTATCACTTAAAGAGAATTAGGCTTAGATAGTTTATAAAGTAGGTGTAAGTCATTCACGCTTATGGAGAATTTCTGGCTGAAAATAGACGTCGACGCGGACGAGCAGCAGCCCAAGTTGCGACCGCCTTTAAATCTGAACGATCTGAGGTTAGGCGTAAAGGAGGTTTCGTTTATTGATTGCTCATTTCTTTAACGTAATTTCTGTTTTTTTCATTTAGTCGACAAGTAGCGCAGGCAAAGATCAAAGACCGAGACAACAAGTCACAGCTTATTGTCATCTTACTGACGAGCTACGCTGATTCGGTAGGCCGTTGACCGATAGCTAGATACGTTTTTTATAAGGTTTGTTTGCAATGATTAAAAACATATAGTTTCTTTTTTTAATTAATTAATTTATTTTTTTAATATAATATAGTAGCGAAACTTATAGTTATTTAGCAAACTGTTACTATAGAATCAAGCGTCCGGAATAAGAGGTTAAAAAAAAGAAAAACACTAGATCTTTGCAGAATCTTTACCTTAATTTTCAAATGGAAATAACTAATACGTGTAGAATTATAATAGAAGCACACAGTTTGTTAATTGCAACTTATGCAAATTTGAAGTTATGACATCCACTGAATAAGACGATTTCTGGTAGAATTATAGTTCAATTGGCCAAACGTAGTTTATTACTATAGACTGAGCGTTTACTTCTCACATCATCTTTATGCTTAGGATCGTATTTTTACATGAAACATTCCAATTTGCACATCTACACCGTACGGTATTTACCAGTCTGTCCATTATACAGAAGATTCAGCCGAAAGACGCAATTGTGTGGCCATGAACGGCCATGTTAATGGCTTTAGTATATTAGGCCCATCTGCTGAAAAGCATGCCTGGTCACAGCTCCTTTGATACGGACAATTGTAAAGTGCAGGGCTGCGGATGCCGAAACCCCTTAGCGGTTTATCGCCTGTGAAGAAATTTCCCTCCGGGATGAATTTGCTTGCCCGCAATGGACGTTTTAATGTTGGTGAGAAACCACCATTCCATGACCTGGTAGTATCTGGTGTACATGCAGTAGCGCCGTAATGAAGATCGACTATGAAAGAGATAATGTCAGTTTAGCTTTGTGATGCGCGCGGACGTCCTGCTACATTGAAACACTGGTCGCGAACATACGGAAGTGGGTCAGTAACCAAATAACCACAATAATAATGGTTATTTTTATCATTAATTTCCATACTGCTTATAAGCCGCTTCTACCAGGATAAAAATCCAGACTCTACTATGTTTGCAGAGTGAATAAGTAGTCAAGGGGTTGGGCCATGACCCAGTCGAATACGTATGTAGCTTCACACGACAATGCTTCAGCACTGGCGAACGACACACAGCCTATTTCTGCCTGAAGTTCCAGGTCCGACAAGAAATCATTGGATAATACTCCAGGTCTGGTGTAAAATGATGAACACCGCACCAGAAGTGACTCTTCTATTTTAGAGGCCAGAAACTGATCATTGATGCAATAGATTTTTAAAAATAATATCACTTGATCATTGCTAATTTTCGTTATATTCATAGCGTAGGCACCTGTTACACCACTATTAAGGCCCAATGAAACCTTGATCTTGATCATTCGTCCTTCTTTAATAGCAACGCCAATAATCTCATTAAAAAGCATTCAGTCCAGCCTAGCTTAGCCCACTTGCCAGTAAGATATTCTTAGTTCTTGCTAGACTAGCAAACGTTGAGCGATCGGGTGAGTCTGTGTGCGTGTGTCAGCAATCTGTCAGTAGGCCATCAGAATCGCCAGGACGCATTGGGCTCGACGCTTCGTCTCTGATGGTCATGTTTCTGATCAGCTGACGGCCGTTGGCCTCATTAAAATTGCTGTGTTTCCTTATA
>NW_019213138.1:0-5797 GCF_002532875.2 Varroa jacobsoni
CCACGCGGGTGTACTGGCTTTTTTGTTTGGTCAAATGAAACACCGCTTTTTAGCGGACTTGCAACTTGTCACAGCCTCCTTCAAAGTCTGGTCAAACAGGCGTTGCTCCCAAACCAAAAGCCGCATACGAAAATGAGCTGACGAGCTCTAGTTGCTCCATTTTGTGCATTTGTTCCATCTGCTCCTACAACTGCTGTCGATCGCGTTCCCGCCGTTTGCGAAACTCCTCCTCGACTTTTTGCTTCCATTTCTGTTCCTTTTCTCGAAAGCGTTCAGCCGAAAGCAACGGGTCGTCTGCAGCGAGTTGCCTGTGTTCGTCACTGCTAATCGGTGGAGGCGTAATCTCGATGTTAAGCGACAACATGCCTGCGCCGATAGCTGCTGATCCACCTGCAACGAGCGGGCACGAACAGCATGAAGCAACGTGAACACTCAGAGCGAAGAATGAGTTGGCAATGGGGAAGACGGCTACTATCTGTATTTGATCTTCTCATGGCCGTAAAATTGAAAAATACCTACATTTTTCGTTCTTAGTCCTGTGTGTTTTCCCTTGCGGCTTACAGTGAAGAGTACTGTGTTGGGTCTGCTGCTGGGGGTTAAAGGCATACTTGTTGGGCACGCTCAGTTTTTTCTCGCTCTGCGGCGTTGGCCGAATATGATATATGATTAAGCCTCGGTAATTGACTGTTTAGTAGGTCCACATACCCAACGATAATGAGGGATGATTGCTTGTTCGACCCGCGCTTGATAAGCGTCTGTTGCTTTCATTGTTGCTTCCATTCGAACTATTCCTATTTTGGACATTTACAGTGCTGTCGTTGTTTCTTGGTGGCGGTAAATAGACGAAAGATTGACTTTTCTGCTGCAAAGAGTTCGGCCCACTTTTGAATGACCAGTTTGAGTCAATACCACCTGCCGAGTTCTGCGATAAGAACATGCTCGGCAGTGTAAAACGTGCTTGATTTGGCAAGGAAAACATGCACCTAGATATATCAGATGGCTCAGTTCCGCCTGTGCTTTCCGTGTCGGTATCGATCAGATCTTCTTTTGGCGTCCAGTGAGGATGTGGATTGCTGTAACCACTCGTAATGCCAGAGTCGACCGAGAGGTGCGCTTTCAAGGGGGTCTCCTCTTTGCGGTCTTCGTCGGATGATGAGGATGAGGAGAAATTGAGTTCACAATCGGATAGACTCTTGTGTCCTTCCGAGTTTCGGTCACCGTCACTGCCGGCCGGGTCGAGACTTTTCCACGCGTGTGTTGGCGAGAAACGCAAAGGAGTTAGGCCAGACATCAATGTCGCTATGGGACGACGCGGTAAGCAAGGTCGAATGTGGACGCTAATATGCACATTTTCATGGTCAGGTGTGCCACCACAGTCTTCTTCTGACGAGGACGATATACTTGCTCTGCATGACACACTTGACTTGATCCAATTAGCTGGTATGGGAGGCGGTGTCGGGGGTTTGTCAGCCGCATGCAATGAAGTCAACTCGACATTTGTTGTGACGTCGAGACCGTTCAATTTATCCGGTGGTAGTGACTTCGACTCTTTAGGGGATGGAGGCCGGAAAAGCATCTCGAGCGATTTTGGGGGCGTGATCCGTGGCGCGTAAACCTCAACGGTCGGCTGCGGTCGCTGTTGTTGAGCAGCATGGAAGGCTACTGGTGTAGGCAGCGGGGGCTTTGGGGGCGAAAGCACATTGCGCTCATCCGGCTCACAATAATCACTATCATCGGATTTCCTCCCTGCACTCAGCTGTGAGTAATTGTCCAACGTCGCATCGAGGTCGTCAAGAATCTGGGTCGCAGCATGAGGCACGCAGAAATTATTCACATCCTGATTACCGCTTATTTCGTTATTGTTTATGCTACTCATATTACTATTGGTATGATTTATATTCCCGGAAACAAGTACCTGACCAAAGTTCGGGTTAACTTTAAATACGACGTTATCATTGGCGGGGACCCGTTGTCGGACTTCGCTACTGCGGTTACTTGTGGGGCTGTCGCTGCTGCTGCTGCTGCTGCGAGCGCTCTGAACGACAAGTTTACGGATCTGATTGGGCTGTACCTTGCGGACTAGTTCCTCACGGCGGGCGTCTTCTTTTGGTGGAGGTTTCACAATCGGGAGGTCTGGTAATTTCTTCGTTGGCACAGACACTGTTATCCTTCGTTGGGCTGTTATCCGATTATTAGAAAAACTGTTGTTCACAGCGGTAACATTGGGCTGCGGTAGTTCACCATATGGTTTATTTAGATCCTTTGCGGAAGGTTTAGCCCGGGTTATACGTGTACCATCAACAGACGTCTTGGCCACCTCTTTTGCCGCTGAGGTCTTTCCCGTTACTTGAGACTTTGCAGTGGTTGATTTCGAAACGCTACCAATCTTTAGTGACGTTTTTTCTTTTCGACCAGTTTCCGAAGTTTCTTTTTTTAGCGTGTCCATGTTCGAGAAGTAAAACTGCGGCTTGATCGGCGCGGCAGGTTTTGGTGTATCAGAAATATCGCGTTTGTTCACCTTGCTGTTGGTAGTTTCGGTTGGTTTGGCTTTTGTTGGCGTCTTACTGCCAGTAATCGATGTTTTCGCACCTGCCGATAGCTGAGATATTAAGGATGTTGTTGATTTTGTCGAACCTGTCACTGGCTTTTCGTGAGCAGGTCTACGAAGAAGGCCAGCTTCTGATCTAGTAAGCCGATTGGATGGCGCTTTGTGACCGCTTTTATAGCTACCATTCATACACGCGTTACCACTGTCACCATTCTGAATAGGGCATCGACTTCGTGATTCTCGAGAATCAGCGCGTGAATCTGCTCGACAACTCCGGTTATCGTTGCTGTTGAAACCGTTAAATTCATGTTCCCACGTTCGAGGACAAAGAGACGAATTCGAGCGGACGAATCGTCTCTGTATGGAATCTCGTGAATCTCGTGAGTCTCGAGGATGTTCTGAAACTGCAATGCTTGGTGGATCAGGGGCTTTGCCTTTATTCTTCCGCAACTTGATTTTGGCCTTCGAGGGCGATATGGCAATGACGCTTTTCTGCGCTTGGCTCTGGTGCTGTCCATTATCGGCATGAGGCGTATGATTAAAAGCTTTGCGCGAGAGGTCCGAGTCGGACAACGTTCGTCTATTCGGATTCAGGGTAAAGGATCCCTCCTCAGACTGACGCATTGATCTGAAATAAATTCAGAATAACACAACCAAACCGAGTGAGTATATTTCCTTCTTTTCGAATGTAGCGAGCAATAATCGGTGCAGCAATAATAATAATAATATGGCCTGAAACGTTTTAAATACCAGTACTGAAATTTTGTTTCTCGAGAGCCCGAATTTGTCAGGGCAATAGAAAAATTAAACTTGGTTCCATTTTCAGAGAACTGAATAACCATCACCGTGTAACAAATTAGCAATAGCACAATTTTGGCAATAAAAGCACGCGGTAAGTAACCCTGGATAACGAAACTGGGCATGTTATACGGATCCCCGAAAAAACCACTGTGGAATATAGGGATCAAAACAGCACAACAGTTAAAATATACTAGAATATGATAGTGGAATACTTAAACAGACGGGCCAAAGTACTGGAAATTCTAAAATAGGGTAACAGAGTAACGTTGCGAAATAACTGAAGAACTTAAACAATTCATTAGGTTTAATTTTAAACAGGCAATATTTCAACAAGGATAACTGCAACGGACTAACAAGCATGGCGCAACATGATAATACAACCCTAATGAGCAGCTGCAATGTGTTTGTGCAGGACGACGGAACATGCTTGATTTTGGATTTGTTTTGAAAGAGTAACAAAGCAAGACTTTAGTGTGCGTTCAATGAAAAAAGTATGGGTAGGATAACAAACCAGCCAGGATGGGCATTAGAAAAAGTGAACGAATGTATGGTACTATGTTCGTTGCCACACAGGTAGAATGGCTTCGACCATCCTGCAAGGTGAATGATATACGCAACTATTGAAGTAATAAATTTATTTTTCATTTTGTTCAACCTATTTTCTATTCATTAGATAAGATAGAAGGCCATTCGAAATATAAGAAGAAGATAGTAGAACGAAAATAATAGACATTTTTCTTTAATAAGACTTTTTTTTATCTTAATATTATTCATTCAACATGATAGTTTATAGTATAATATAAAGTGTAAAAAATAAAGCATACATTGAAAACCTATGTTTTTTGTTTACTTAATTACATAAATTCTCAAGAAGAACTCGATTCGTTGATTTCTTATTCTAAGGATGATTAACCGTGCCGCTTATTCCATTACAGCCTTTGTTATTAGGCGCTTACTTTTCAATATCAACCGACCAAAATTTTGACTTTTTGTCGAACGATATAAGTAACCATAGCTGATGAAAATCTATATTAATTCCTGATGCGGCCAAATTTTATTTCTTTCATATGTGTCCTACTTGGCATGTATCAGACCGACGGCCTCTTTCGCACGTCAAGGGAAACGCAAAGGTTATGCGGGTTGCAGAAGGGCTCAAAGCAACAGTTTTAAGTGTACGTATTTAATAGAAGGAGCTTAACATAGGCACAAGGTGCTCTGTAGAGGTTATCTTGAACACAGGGCTTCGATTGTTTGATTAAGTAGGTTATTTCTCTCTCACTTTAGCGGTAACGTCTTTACCTAATAAGTTTGCTGTGAGCAAGCCGTTCGACCGAACAGTTAACTGCAGTACCCTAAGCAAAACTATAAATAGGCTTAGGTTAGATTTATACAAGTTCCACAATCTAAATTCATCCGGTCAAAATTCTAATCAGAGCTTGATATAGCCATAATCATCTGCTTGGACATTATAACAATTACATAACATACATAATTATGAGATACATTATCATATCCTACCTTCTTCGTTGGCTGATTGTTCCCTCATTCTGCAGTATTTGCCCATTTTCCGTATTGCGTAACATCTTTCTCTGAATGACTGCATCGGTTAAAGGTACAATCAGATGACCATGCCTTTGAAGCTGATGATGGGGACCCAGCGAATGGTGACCTCCCAAGCCACCAATCCAGGATCGCTCGCGCTGAAGTCCTCCGAATATTTTTTCATGATTCTCCAACTGCAAATGCAGCTGTTGTGAATTGGAGTTCCCCATCGATCAATCTACCGTAGCGCCCGCTTACGAATTGCTCAGCGTCAAGTTGTAGGTAATCTGTCGACGCGCTTCAATCACGTCTGAATTCGTCCGAAATTCTTCTCGCGAAGAAGCCGGAGAAAAAGTGCAAAGAGGCTCGCTTGACAAAAGTTACAGGAGGGCCCTTGCGGGGCTCGTAGGAGCGTCCCGACTATCGGCCGTCACCCCGATTTCACGGCATCATCTGTAAATAACTAGTAAATCGTCCAAAAGTCGAATATAAGGCATAAATTAGTAGTGCAAAATTCTAATAGTGCTGGCCATAAAAAATTTATGAATCCGTTAGTAGCTAGTAACATATTTATTTAATGTTAGAGTTATTAGTTTATTAACTCCATATTGCCTTTGTTTAAACAAATCTCGAGTAAGCTCACACCAAATTGAGGAAATCGATTACAGGGCTAATATATATATATACTTTAGAAATCCGGGCTGGGGGCTATCTGTGAATTTTCTTAAGAAGACCCCTTATACATTCATCATTTGCAAATCATCAAAAACCCCTAGCCAAGGCAAATTTAAGGGCTTTTGTGTAGCAATTTTCAATACTAACGCACTTATTTATTACTTACTAAGTGGAAATTATTACCTGCTTTCTTGTGGTAAAGATGAATACTCTTTTTCTAGGATAGTATAT
>NW_019213138.1:5897-9040 GCF_002532875.2 Varroa jacobsoni
ATATATAGGTACGCATGGAAGGTGGCATCCATATTTATTTTATTATTAACCATTAAATTTCACAAATAGCATTATTCTTTATTAATAGACTTAATTGTTCTACTTTCCGATTACCCTTCGTTTTCCTTCGAGAGTATCCGTCAAAGCCTCGTCTGATTTGAAAGGCCCGACATACTGCGATATTGAACAGTATGTTATTTTTTTTATTATATTTTTTTTTTCTTTATTACATTTGTTTTGTCAGCCGTCATGCACTCGAGTGAACATTGAGGTGCAGCGTCTGCAACAATAACTAATCTAAGCCCCACTTAAATGCACTTCAAAAACTCGCAGCTGGGCCAACTAGAAGCGTGATGCGTCCTACTGCATCCGCCATGCGTTCATTTCTTTCTAAATAGTTTATTTTCCATTTTGGCTGAAGCCGTACAAGTGGCAGCTGCTCTATGGCTGGTAGAACAGTTGGGCCACTGACCACTGCCAGTCAAAGTGGGCGGACACTCTGAAACAGGATTTTTGTATAGACCACAGTTATTTTTCATTCTCTGAATTTCTTATTGAGACTTTCCTCGCAGAGATGCAACTCAGCTGCACTGGAGCTATTCCGCCAGACTAAGGCAAGCGTCGACATGCGACTGTTTTCTAGAGCGATTTTCATCTTATTCGTCGAAAATCAACCATACTGGACTAAGCAGTCGACGTTCATTCGCGATAATGCATATAATCCATCACTGCCTACCAGGGAGGAATGAAACTGGGCATG
Organism: Varroa jacobsoni; assembly: GCF_002532875.2. Taxonomy (NCBI): domain Eukaryota; kingdom Metazoa; phylum Arthropoda; class Arachnida; order Mesostigmata; family Varroidae; genus Varroa; species Varroa jacobsoni. The sequence continues at coordinate 6,658 of NW_019213138.1, forward strand.
ACGAGCCGACTCACTTCAAAAAATCGTCATAAACTAGACACTAAATAAAGAATAGACATCTAAAGAAATCAATCGCGTACAGTTGCTTCATATACATATACCGATATATATGTCGTTGGGAGTTAAATGCGTGCCAGGTTCCAAATCATTGAAAAAGTCAGAAGATTCAAAATTCGAATTACCGAAGGAATGGAGGAGCTGATCAAATAGTCACGGAGGACAAAGACGATGCGGTGCAGTCGCAGAAGAAATTAGATGGCAGCACCGCTACGCCTCTACTCGGTCGGTCGGCCGTGCGATGGTTGGTCGACGATGAGGTTCAATTGATTCGGCGACGGGAATTCGACTGAATGGCAGGCGTGTCACTGGTTGAAGACCATAACGATAAAGATAATAGCAGCGCTTGTAAGACAGGAGCAATAATTTTCACGTATATAAACCGAGGTATGTGCCTTTGACTGTGCGAATACAAAACGCAGCGAAATGTACGCAGCTTCTTCATACGGGATTGTATGTATGAAGATCAAAGCTAACTTATAATTTTGCTGTCTGGACTTATTCGAAGGGAGGTGAAATTACTGGGTTGAGTGACAACGATAACCAAGCATAGCTATGAAGATCATCTTTCGAATTCCATCTTTTGCTAAAAGAAAATAGATATCCCGATGGTGGGTGGTTAGGCTGATTTTCATTGGAAAGCTTTGCCTATTCTCTTGATATAAAACAGCATATACATTGACCATTGCAGGATTCCGACATGAAACTTGCACTAAAATATAAGTACTTTATTGTGGTTTCCGAGCGTGTTGGGAGTGGTTTTACATTTCGATCATCCTTCAATGTTCGCTTGACCAGAAGCGCTAAACAATAATTGAGCATAATTTCCAAAATAACTTTCTTCTAGAATTTGTTAAGCTATTTCTTTTCTTTGGCATGACAGAACCTGAATATTATATATGTGATGTGATGAACGGTATAAACTGTAGTGTGGTAAAAATATCTTGGCCTTTACAAAGTGGACTACAAGAAACATCGCTAACAAAGAGAAAATATGCATCAAAGTAGTTTTATAAGGCTTTCTTCAATTGTCTCATTTTGTGGGGGTAACAAGAAGGTTAACATTAGTGTATCATTACCTACTGAAGAGAATGTTGTCCAATTTGTCGATTATCGATCACATATGTAGATGACCAGTTAAGAGCAAAATGTATAAAGAGCATATTGAACATCGTCGATATGGCCAATCGGACGGTCATAACGAAATAGGTTGCACTAATAATATACGTTCCAACTAATTGCCAGCTTGCACTCGTATCATTTCTATAAGAAATCAAGCTCGCTTACATCATGTTTCAGCCTGCATGGATAATTACCCCGTTTCAGCAAAATCGCCAATCTCCAAAAATCGTTCGCCGGAACGGCAAGAGACTTACTTTCACGGACATATATCAATCAATGCGCAAATATATATCTCTTTAAACAGAATCGTTAATTGTCAATCAAAGGCAATCGAGACGGAGTTATTACTAAGCGAAACCCCTTAATATCGCCATATCTGTTAAACAATCATGTAGTTTCACTCACAATTTTGCGACTGGCATTTAGGCATAATTACTGCGTAAATTATATGTCACCACTCTTATTGAGTTTGTCAATATCGTACAAGTCACAAGAAGTACTCGTCTACGCAGCAAACAGATAGCGGTTACGTACCCATATTATAACAAATACTGCGGTGCGTTGGTAGAGACGTGCCAACCACACTCTACAGTTATTATCAAAAAGTAGCTTACAAAAGCCGTAAACTATGCTTATAGCATAATTGCCCACTGATTAAGTACAGGGTATTTATACAAAACTTTCATACGTTTGTCTGAACTTTACAGTTTAGAAAATCGTAAAAAAAAACAGTAAATGACACACACATGCGTCGTCACAGCAGACAATATTTAATGATCCAATAGAATGATCCGTTAAAATCGATTTTTCCCATTCCGTTACGATGAGGCTTGCTTTTGACACTGCTTGTGTAATACGATATACAGGATTTGATACGTCGAAAGCCATCCCCCAAGATCTTGATTCTTCAACTAAATCTGTAACACTTCAGCAGTGCTCAAGCTGCTTGCGTCAAGATCTGAACCTAACGTCTACACAACGCGCTATAGCATTAAAGTGCTTTCGCTGATGAAATGAACAGCAAGTACTGCGCGAACCGTACGTTGTGCTAGTGCATGTTGTAGATCGGACCCCAAGCGACAGACACCCCGATGAAGACGCGATGTCTATCAGTGGATTTTCAGTCTGGGGCCATCAAGAGATGCCGCAAAGCGCATATGCCGCGAAGATGTTGGGTGGGTCTGCGTACATATTTATCCAAATA
>NW_019213139.1:0-15631 GCF_002532875.2 Varroa jacobsoni
ATAGTAACATTTCCGCCATAATATTGTTGTCGACTGTTCAGCAGGAAATGAGAGCTCAATCCTTTGTTTTTCGTAATTGTTTTATTATGAATAAAATAATGATAATAATGATGTAAAACGTTACCGTCTTTGAGCCGGTTTCGTCGTGATTAAACGAACTAGGAACGTCGGCTGGCATTTTTGATTTATAACAATTTGTTGATGTTGCATTTATTGGCCCTTTATCGTTGTTTTCTGCTTTGCTTCTCTTCCTTGCAACCACATTTCAGTCTATTTCTATTTATCTAGCCTATATGTTCGCTCCTTATTTTTAAATCGCCAGCAAGTTAATTAGGTAATCGCACATCCTATTTGTAAATGTAGTTGTATTCACCCATTTATTTTGCCGTAGTTTTATCCTTATCAATTTTAATGGGTTCCTTTTATTTTTATGTTTACTGAAATTGCAAATCTGTCTGGGATCAGTTATATACAGGCTATTGCTGAGGTACTGACGTAAGAACGTAACAATGAAGCTAGAGTCCTACGACGGAACGAGCTTATTTGTAATCCAGTCAATGTTATTGTTGTTGTAACAGCTATGACGGTATTGTATGGATGCCGCCTATTTTAAATAGGCGCTTGCGTGATGAGTATCGTCATTGCAAATTTTCACTTGTCCGTTGAGTAAAAGAGACTGTGGCCTTTTTGCTAATACTCAATTGTAAGCTATTTTCAAAGTTAGACCTAATATACGTGAAAGACCACAATGCCTTGCAATAGAAGATTACCCGTTACTGGCAAGTTTAGGTAACCAGTGGAATGTTTCAGCATACAACGCGAGCTTCTCTGTACGGAGAATAAGCAGAGGCACATTACTAACATCAAACCAAATCAATTATGTTTTGTGGTCACATGACACTCGGATTCTGAATTGAAATAGCTCATAAAAATGGATCGAATAATCTATAGATTTAGTTGTCAATCAGCACGATTCATTTTTGGATAAAAGACTACTCTGAATGATCAAACGTTATATGGTCTTTCTACAGCATTAGAATGTGTTTAGAGTCCAGACAATCAAAATATGCCGTACTAACATGAACCCTCACGGACTATCATCGGCTCGGACTATATTTAGAAGGCAATTTTCACTCTAAATTCTACAATTTACGTGTTTAAGCAATCCATATGTGAGATGCACACAAAATAATTCACAGTTTAAAGCAATAGGATCCTCTTTGTGCCTAAGGAACTTAAAATTTATTATATAAATTTTAGAAGTGCCCTCATTGCATTACACAACGTTGTGCTAAGTTTTGTTAGTTAAAAAATACGATTAGATCACGATGGTCAGGATATGACAGGACACAAAAAGCATTTTAGAAGGCCCTAATTCGATATGACAACACAAAAGGAATGGGTGGACGATAGCATATAAATTTATAATCGGCTTTAATTATAATCAAATTGCTAGCAACCATTCATCACCTATAAGAACGTCATTAAATAAGCAGCACCACCACTAATTGTCTATTAATATAATATCGATCCATCTGCTCCGCTTAATTGTATTATACATAGAGTACACCTCCGTCACAGATTTGGCAATGTATGGAAAGATTATCTTACTTCTTCGCGTTATTTTAAACCGACATAATCCATTATATCGTATGCTTCAAAAGCATGGTTGTCATAATCTCCTGCCCCCGTTGCGCCGCCGTCCCCGAAACTACCTACCCATGCATATACACACGTACACACACGCAAACAGAGACAAAAATCAAGTCATCTAATTGCGTCGTCAATGCGCATGCCTTTCTCGTTAATGTAGACTTTGGCTAGTACTTTCCGCGACGCTGTCTGGTTAGTCCCACGGACGACGACGATAGTCGTCGTAGATATGTCAAAGAAAACATCTATATACAGTCACAGCGATAGAAAGTGAAGCTAGCAGTAGCGGGTGGCCCCCGACCGTCTGCACGGCGATAATTTTTATTGAAAGGTATGACAAAAAAGACCTGAGTGAGCCGTAACCCATACGGCAGTAAGCCAAGCACACGCAAGCGAACACGAAACGCCATCACAAAGTTAATGGCGGGGCATATTTTATATTTCAAGTACGTGTATATATACCTACATGGACTTTGTAAACTTGAAAATTACATGTCTAGTGTTTACATGTCTAGAGCGAAAAGAAGCTATGTACAAGCGTACACTAAGTGTCTAAAGGGCTTGGCGTTAAAAATTTTGCATTTTATTTTCGTGTAAATTGAACGCACGGGATTATAACTTAACAATGTAATGCAACAGACTCAATTCTCAACAATCATCGATGTAACATAGCCGTTAAATCAGCAGTACAAACAAATTTACATCTTGTGTCTTACAAAAATGTGTCATTTAATGCAAGAAACAACCTAAACTTTATCTTTGCACTTCTTGCCGCCTATAAGCATTCCTACAAAATTACAGAGCACAAGAATGAATGACCGCGAAATTATTCCAACAGCGACAGTAGAAAATATCAATACCCTTTACTACGCATGTCACCTAACGAAATTTGCCAGCGGAGGATTTCTATAAACAATAATGCTACTGTTGAAATACGAGTGAAGTAATCTAGTTCATTTTTAGGTGATATTATTCGTACATACGCACAGGTGTATATTGCGTCGCGCATGTTTCTTTAAATGGCCCGTGCTTTTTTACAGTACAACTGTCAAAAACGGCAAAGGTAGGCATCTAGTTATGTGAAGATCAAAAACTGCCAACTAAACTAATCCCCTGTCCATACGGTGTAATGTGTGATTAACAATAGAATGTGGGAATAAATAAAAATATCGGCCAGTTTGTTTCACTCTTATTTTTCGAGAGATAAGTTCTGAGTTTGCTGCCCCCGATGCTATAGGAACAAATTGCTATCATAATATAGCAGTCAATTTGTGATAGTTAAACTGAAAAAGAAAACAGAAAACAATTTAAAGCTAACATTTCATCCTTTTTTAAGGTTTACTTAACAATATTGAATACTGTAAAGGGCTTGAAAAACTCGATAAGTTATCTCACCTATTATCCACAGTCCGACAAAGCTTTGTCGGACTTCGTAGTGTTCAATGCGCTCAAAAAAATCGATGTATGACTGTAACAGAATTGCAATTGGTCGGAAAGCTACAGGACGGCAATTATTTCTTTGATTGCAACTAAGTAACAACAACAATCGTTAAAGAAATGTGTTTTTCTTCTACTTTCATTTTTCATGTATCTCGTTTTATCCGTTTTTCCAAAATATTTACTTGCTGAGGTGATTATGAATTACTGTAAGACCGCAATTAGCGTGTGAAGAAGATCAGACAACTTAAGTGTCGTAGAGCATTGAGCGGTGGTTGTAACAGCGTGTCATTCTAGGGTTTCATATCATTCCCATGACACCGCCATCTCACAAACACATTTATTAGTATCATTATCATCACCGTTATTCTTAAGATTATTATTATGAAATAAATTTTTTATTCCGTAGTTATATTCTTCCTATCTCAACCTCTTTTCTAACTCAATGTACGTCCTCTTTGTCTGCAAACTTGCTTTGTTTTCATTAATAAAGATTGTTTCGTTACGGCTTAACAGTATTCAATTTGCTAATCACGCACATGAGGTCTGCTAAATAAGTATAGGTTAAAATTAGGTTATATAATTATTATAATTCATTGATTTTATTCTACGACATAGATTACCATCATACTAAATGTCTTAGTTGCGTCCTTATTCTTTGTGTCCCGATCAACCTGTCAATATAATCAATCATTCAATCAATTGCCCATCCACCAATCAACCAGTTTATGACTCATGCGTTAGCCATTACGAAATTACAATAAAGATTTATACCTTCCCGCACCGAATTCCTATCTGAATTTTACCCATATCTATTCATTTACGATTCCTGATTATTTTTTCCTTAACAATAAATCCATCTCTGTCACTCGAAATCTTCACACAAGCATCACCATCAGCCATCATCAACCATTTAAATATTGTACTATAATAATAATAATAATTATTATTATTATTACTATTTTTCTGTTTTCTTCCTTTTATATTTAGTATTGGTACTAGTACAATCGTTATCGGCCACAGTAGTAAAGACGATATGCTTGCTCTTCCCAATTAATGAAGCGTCATCCATGGATGAACATCTTTATCACAAGTATTAGGGAGATGTTGTGTGTGTTCGATGATAGTGAAAGATAAACTTTTGCGCATTTTTTTTCCGCCTATTGCAGGTACCAGCGGTATTAGTGGTAGTTGATGTGGCGCGGCTAAGAAATGTGCACCGCTCATCTGTCAGTCAACAGCTTGCACTGACGATGAGTACGTGATTCGACCTGAATCTTGGCCTGACTGTCACCTATTGTGCACGACTATTCCTATTTGAGCAAACATGTCTGCATACCTGTATTGCCTGGAAGCGTGTGCATGTACCCATGTTGTTACGTTCCAGCAATATTTTACCAATACATTACATTATTACCAATAGCCTCTATCAGTATCGCCATTTTCTCGTTGTAACGGCCTTCATTCCTTGATAGATTTTATTAACTTCCACCTTGAAGATAATTTCTGCTGAGGGCAAATGTTGTGATTTAATTTAATCACTGACTCGTCACGCAAAGACGTGGCGTGCTGCAGCTTCACGAGTCGACCGAGCATCCATTATTAACGCTCTAATTAGGCAAGAACAAACTGGCTAGCTTGTATGCTCCACTAGACAGTTTGAACTATTGTAGACTAAAATCTTATTGGTGGCAGGGATTATTTCTTTTCATTGTTATCATCATGATTATCATCGCCATCGTCATCACCATCATCGCCATGGCATATTCCATTCGATCCGAGGGGATGAACGACGCAGTACCGAAGTAGGACGGAACGGCAAATTTCATTATGGATGGACCTCACGTAGCAAACATGTGTTTCATACCGATGCTACCTCGTGTTTCTCCCCGTGTTGAATCGATATTGAACACCTGCATTGCGTTGAGATATTTCTGACGATGTCCTTAAGCTGTGAAGACCTGACCAGATAATACGAAGAACTACGATTCGCTGTAGTAGCATTGATTTCTGATCTGTTTTGCGGTGACATAGATTGGCTAGCTTGATCAGCTCTATCCGTGTATCTCTTGGACCTAATACCAGAGACATCAAATGGTGTTCATAAGCCTGGCCTTTCAAATTTGAGGGCGAGCTATTATATCGCATACAATGAATACAAACCATGATTGTAACAGTAGTTGTCGTTATCGCTACTCACTATCAAAAGAAGTCCTTTGCAAACTACATAAAGCTCCGACTAGCTGTCCCATTGAGTTTTTGAGCTCCGATTTGACCGTCGGTCGTGCCTGTTGTTGTTTATAGTTGTTGGCGATGATGGTTACGTATAATAATAAGGTACATTCACATATATAGGCCTCGTTGCAAGTCGAATAATTATGACATCCATGTACAGTGAATATATATATTCATATGCATTGATGAAAGGTCTGACTACAAGACTATTCACTACGGCAACCGGGTGCAATAGCGCTGGCCTTGCATATGATGGTCGTTTAAAAAAAACGCAGAGATCGTGGTGTCTGATACAGTTATGAGAGGATAACTGTTGATCGGCGGGGAACAGCGTTCGTCGCGCTTGACACGTTATCGAGACTCGTCCACCGACGGCCGTTGGCGACACTCTCGTTGAGTACACGATCTTCAAGAAGGCGTGACATCGCTTCGAGTCGCTGTGCCCGTGACCGGCTAAGGGGTTCGGCAGGAAATGCCAATCCGTTCTGTTCGGCGAGCGACCTCAATTCGAAGTAGTACTTTGCATACACGCTCGACGGTACGTTGATATTGAAGTCGATGAGCTCCAGCAAACGCCGTTCGAGGTTGTTCATATCTTCAACGCGAGTCTCCTTCAGTATGAGGCAGTAATCGACGTTCCACACTGCTTGGTCATCCCAGACCTTGGACGCAAGCAGAATTGCGCCAAGTAACATTCTTCGCCAGCTTACTGGAACCATGTCCGTCTCGGCGTACGTCAGTAACCGTTCAAGGTAAACCAGCGTGACAATGGCACATTCTGCGCTCAGAAGTGCCGCATTAAATAGAGACCGCATGAAGCGGTAGATCGTTCGATGGTCTGGTTCAGCGCGCAACGTGCATGACTCTTCCTTAGTTAGGGGGTATCGACTCTCGTCGAAGATGTCAACCAGCCGATCTGATCTCCGATTGTGAATATGGTAAAATATGGCTAACGTTACGCACTTGAGCGTGTGTTTGAGGTTTGGCTGTGATAACGTTGAATCATCGAGGTAGATTGTGGAGCAGGAGTTCGCTTTCTTGAGCCGAGGACTCGCCGAAGCTGCGGAGATTGCTGCGTTTGGTGAAACGGCGTGCGATAAATAAACTTCACTTCGGTGGCGGGTTTGTCTTGTTGCCTGATTATTCATATCACTCTGTGAGCGTTGCATGAAGATGGCACCTTTTGTCGGGTCTGTTGATGGATCCGTGTCGTCATCACATAGTTCTCGTTCGGATATATGCTGTAAACTGACAGACGCAGAGGCGCTCTTGCGAGCACTTGAGTCATCCTGCGCGCTAACACGTTTCGACTCGCCACCACCGTCGGCCGAATTTCGATAATCTTTTTTACCGGAACGTCGTCGGGTTCCCGGCGAATTCGGTGCCGAACAACATGATAATTGACCTCCCATGGTATGCGCGGCGGCCACAGCAGTTGCAGCAGCAGCACCAGCGCGCGATAAATATCAAAAAGTAATCTGAAGAGAACGTATATGTACCGACAATGAACGAGAATTGCAATATATGCATTCACTGAAACCTCGAAGCATCTAGCTGGTCAATTTCATTTGTTCTAGTTGTTGCTGTTGTTGTTAGTGCCACCTGTTGTCAACGTGCTGACGTGTCGAAACGCTAATGGTGCAGATGTTGAAATGGAAGAAGAGATCTCCTTTTGTCTCTTTGCTGCGTATGCAGTAACACCGTTACCTCTATCAGGCGATGATGGTGGTGGTACGAGTTGTCTTTGGTTATTGTTGATCACCACAGTGGCTGCAACGGTTTTACCGTTTTCGATTGATTCCTTGGGTAACACGATCATACATTTTTTTAAATAAAGGTGGCGCAAATTAGCCTATGTGCCCAAGTAACACTTGCAGTAGCACCCGCAGTAATCCCGCGCCGAACTGCGAACTCCTAATAAAACCCCATCTCCCTTCTCATCTGCGCGGCGCAGCCTAGTCCCCCCCTGGGCAATTGTCTAACAGTGTTTGCCGGCGGCAACAGCAGCACCACCAACAGAAATGGTGTGCACTTCGCGTGCTGCAGTTTAGAGTGGTATTTCGCGTTGCACTCAATATCAATAGGCAACCCACGCGCTGTGTTTGGCCCACCTTTTCTCCTGCTCTGGGCCAGCAGCAGAGCACCGCGATAGGACGTGGTCGCGATGCCCTTTCGTGCTGCGGCTGTCGCTATTACAGAATCAGCGACAGTTAACGATAATCAACAGCCCAATCGGAACCAACGAAAGGAGACTAACTGCACCGCATCTAGGAACCCGTTCGCTCGCTTGCTAATCATCGTCGTTATTTCGGTCCACACACACGATGTCGTTGGTGCTGCTGTACTACTGTTAGTACTACTTTCCATTGGCAGCATCACCCAACAAAAAGAAGGCCGACAAGCTTCGGAAACATTATAGCACCATATTGAGAAATACCCGGCAACTTTCTATAGCCACAGTCCTCCGTGGGAGGAGAGACAATTGTTTAACGATACAACTGCCATCACTGCAATCATGAACAGTTCCGAGGATGAATGGTCGGCTTCAAATTTGACCACTCATATTCATATGCAACTATCAGGGGGTGAACATGATGACGATACGGTGTTGTTGATTCACAGCGTAATCTGAAAGCGCACATAGAGTTCACTCGTTGCGTTCTATTGTCGACGATAGACTATTTCTAGTTGTTCTATCTTAACCCGCAGCGTACATACAGTTACATTTAGCAGTGTTGGTAAACGGTCTATAGGATGAATATGACTCTTGTTCTTATCCAATTCATTTCTTCACATAATCAGTGGAGTAAAAATACACCCAAGAACCGATTTACGCCGGTGTTCACAAACCTTCTTTAGCACATTTATTGTTAATCCGCGTAGATGTTAATCGCTTCATCGCGATAATACTGCAGACGATGAAAACCGAATTCGGTATAGTTACTATCGTACACACTGCACTCACGTCACATCTGCATTGAGCACATTGGCGGCGGCAGCGGCGGCACCAGCAGCAGCGGCTAGGACCAAACTGCTTTCGCACAGACAGACACTACAATCAATAAACATATATATTGCAACGCCTCACACTGCTTTCTACTACTACTACTACTACTACTACTACTACTACTACGGACACTAGATACAGAACCAAACACATATGCAGGAGTCGTCTTCCACAACCAAGCCAGAGACTGCAGCAGCGAATCGGCCGAATTCGTCAATCGCAACACCAAATACCGGTCGACCGCATTAGCAGACGACGCCAAACATGAGACACAAACGTCCTACCCATTCACATACCCTAGACATGTGTGCATAGGACATTGTGCCGGCCGCATCCGTCGATCTAGTTACAGCAGCAGCTATGAAAGCGACGAGAATCACATTGACAAATCTCGCAGACGATATCCGATGTTTTGGCAAATATACTAAGGAAGTTAATGGATACAGGGTGTCGATATGTGCTAAACCAAACGAGTTGCTTGCGAGCAAAAGATAAATCAACCAGAAGAAGCTGCTTTATAGTGAATCGGGAAATTGGATCGAGAGGCCGTTTTCACATGCTCAAACCAATCATCTATTCGAAGTACGTGCGCCGAGAACTTCATACACCATATCGGTCCTGTACTGTTGACAACGCATCGGTTCCGAATGTTAACGCCAACTCGCGCGACAACGCACGATATGAGATGATCTCTAGTGCGACCGTAGTATTATGGAGCTTAATAAAAAATAGTTAGAATAATTTTAATCTTCACAAGGATGCTTTTAGGTTATTGTCAGTTGATTACAGGCTTCACCGGGCCAGCCATTTCACAGACCTTGCGCTTCTTCATTAAATTCTACGAGTATATCACAATTCATAACTGTCTTGACGAACGTACTGCGATTGTTTGTCTAACCGATTGATAAACGTGTTTTTTTTTTGTTTAAAGCACTAGCCGGCATACGTTAGCCTTTTTTATAAATAAGTATGATTATTAAAAACAGGTATCACACCTTTATCGCCCAAATAGTAAGGAATACTTTAATAGTACCTTTTTCCTTTTTTTCCTTTTTTTTTTTTTTTATATATTTATACCGTGGGCACAAGTTAAGAATACTTCGAAGTCTACGGACCTCATTTTGAATATCATTCATGAATGAATGTATTACTATAGCACCAAATACAAGTTCACTTCGCCGTATATACATATGTGAACTGTAGTAATGACGCACAAATACAGAGACAAATGCGATTATTCAAATAACACTTCGTCCTTCTAAAGCGATAGAAACGCATAGGGTGGTTAAGACAAGCCTTACATTCATCCATGAGAGCCGTTAAGCTCTCAACTAGTAATCCTTACCGATATTTTAGGCACAGAAGGGTGATCGCTGTTGGCAGTCGCATAATTATACCCAATATTGTCGAGCCGTTTGCGTCGTTTTTCCCTTGGTCGAAGCAGCGAAGCAGAACTTTGTCCTTGGTTGCTGGGACTGCGCCTGCTGATGCTGACGCGCGCGCACCTCGATATCTTCTGTAACCGTCAAGTTCATAAATTAGCATTTATGAACTTGACGGTTTCTCTGCCATGTCCCTCTACACTTTATCACGAGTCTCTTAGTCATGAGTGTTGGCCGACCACGTCATATATATTTGTGTTGTTTCGGATGGTTCTTTGACATGTTTGTTGAACCACTTGTAAACGGTAGTTATGTGTTTAAGGGACGTGAGATGTGAGACACAAAAGCGGTTTCATTTGCAAGAGTTTGCGACCATACAACAAACTAACCCTACAACGATGTAGTACGGTACTGAGGGTGGTTTACACAAACCAAGACTTCGTATTTACTGCTAGAATAACCCATTATTTCATTTCTGGATGGCAATCAATATCGCATGCGCAGTTTCCAGAGCGTCTTTCACCTCTGCAGTGTGAAATACATCCGTTTTAAAAAAAAGTACTGGACAACTGTAGTTTCTAGTATTTGTAACCAGAAGCATAATTGATTATACGGTAATGTAAGTTGTACAGTCAAACTATCCGGTAAAACGACCTTGCCAGAATAGTGCAATTTCCCAACCTTCGAAATGTAATATCGCGACCGCGCGTGTGCGGGCTTGTCTAGCTTACATATCGTATCGAGGGTTCCGTTTTCAGTTTCAGAGTGAGTTGAAAAACTTTGGCGGCAACTATTTTCATTGTCGAAGGAATACCTCTTTCGTTATTGTCGTGTCTGCGCAGATAGCTGCCTAATGTTCTGTGTGCAACGTGAACAACGCGAAAAAATAAATGGTCGCGCTTGTTCACTCGCCTTTTATTTCCTGCGACTTTAGGAAGCGTTTAACTTAGCGCTTGCATTTTTTGTGACTGTAATTATTTCACTTGTGACATTTAGCTATAAGGCAAAAAAGGATCTACGAATAAATAAATCACCTGACGAGTAACTGATCGTAGCAGCAGTTAGCTATTATAACAGGTTTGTGACTGATGATCAGTATGTCCCATTCTCCCATATACTACTTGTACGTTTCAGTGCTCGCTGTACTTCCAATAGCCCGATTACAAAAAACACGCTTTTTTTACTAAAGTAGAAGACTTTTATCAATGCTGGGATTTTCTATTACATCACCATGTTTTCACACATAATCGTATAGTGTGTGTAAACTATTTGATTATAGTTGATGTTGTCGTGTCCGACCACGAACGAGGCATTAAAGATAATACTGCACTTGAGGAAACGATAATCGACATTATATTTGCTATTTAGAGTGTTTATATACTTTTCTTGCTAACACCATTTAACGCAATGAGTTGTACACATAAAATTCATACTAATGTAGTATTTTTAAGTCAATAACAACGGAACGGATGATAATTTTTGTTGAAATTACCACACCGTTTGCTTTTTGGCGTATTTGGCTTTTCATCGTACAACCAACGAGTGTTATTCAGTCAATAACAATGTGAAGTAAGAAAACCAATGGCGAGTGGCCGGCGGCAGCGGTTGCTGACCGTGTTTCCACTTAGCGACTTCACACTTTTTTGTTACACACATTTAGGCTGAAATACGAATCTAATGATAATAAATCCTTCGACTCTTAACGTCCTGTAATTATTGCATCCCGTGGAACTACTGCAGCTATCTGATTGTCCAGTTGTACCAACCGGGTGCTAACATTATATCCGTTGTCGTTGTGGGTTTGTTCATTTCACCAGTTATGAAAGTGGAGCATTTGTTCTATTTGGTTAGATTTACTAGTCTTTTATTCACTGATCGGCTTGATTGCATCCAATGTTCGGAGGTATTTTTATACAGCAATAAACGTTTCTGCAAAGGAATCTATGAGGGATAACATGTCTGAAGATCGAAAATGTATATACAGTGTGATATTACCATAAACTACGTAACGGTTACATATAACACTCCAGGTCATAATCGTCTAATGCATGTCCCTTGCCCCTTGAACACCACAAGACAGTATGTATGATTAATCTGTTCGCCCTCTTTCTCACCGCCGTTGCGTCTCTTAGGAAACCTTCGTTTATGTGAAAAGCAAGTGAGCGAGCAAACGAGGGACTGGGGTTACTTGAATTTGTGTTCAGGCTGTCGATGGCTGGCCCAAATGTTGTCCAGCAGCAGCGACAAAGCCTGACTACACCTTTTCAATTGTTTACGACGAATACATTGCCTTTTACCCTGAGAATAACCTGCGTGGTTAGTAGTAGGTATAGTATTACTGGGACAAGTCGTCATTTAATCATTAGCGTGTAACGTTTTCTAGTGCTTCTTTTCTTACAATAGCGGTACTCCAGTGCTTCAATGATGGGTTATCAAAAACCAGGTTTTGGCGGGTTTTACTATAGGTCTAAATATAAACACTAACACTTCCCGGAGACTTTCCTGCGTGTCTTACCCTACAACGTCAATTTTTGGTTGCAGGATATCATTAGTTCCGCCTTATCTTGAATATAATACGCGTATTTCGCCCAACCATTGCTAGGTGTATTAGTAGTTCCACGTCTTCAGCTAGATGACCGTGAGCGGCTTTTGTCATCGAAATTCGTATTGGCTAAAGACGACGAGCAGCTGATGAAATATAGTGACAAAGATCTCATGAATTTCATTTAAAAACTGTGTGTCGAGGGAGGGCACTTCTCAGGCTTGTGTAAGTGGGTGACATGGACGCTAAATTATGCAACGTGTTATAGTGTCTGCGTTTGTGCAATTGATGACGATACTGGATGGGTCTACAAGATTGATCTCGGCACATAAGCTCAACTAATATTAAACAATGTTCGTTACACAAGCCTCGATGGCCATACTTTGTGGAATTGCAACGAGCCCTTGGCGACGCGTCGTTCCAGGTGCCGTTCATAGCGTCGACTTTTCAGAAATCGACAAATACGGAGTTCACATTTACCAGATTACTCTCAAAAAAGAACAGGTTCGTTGAACAAAATCGTCAATTACGATATTATCATAGATAGTATACTGAAATATCGGAGAAAAGTATATTGGCACAGCATTTTGTTTGTCTTGACACAGCTTGCAGCGGTACCGAATTTGGTAAAAGATTATTTGATACAATTTTCTTAGGAGAAACACGAAGCTTGCACAAGGAAGGACGTGGCTAAATTTCTTAATTTGTCCAAATCAGAAAGTGTAATGGTGAAAGAGGTTGAGTTGTCAATGTCAGTCCGTGATAAAAGGGCATAATCACTTCTCGTCTACACATCCGCAGTGCGCCTCTATGCGTTCTTCTGATCGTTATCAGAGAGGTAAGCTATACAGATGTTAGCGATTGTTTTGAAATAATATTACTTTTGCCACTGGTTTTACGTGAATTAGCTTCACTTCAATAGTATTTATCGATGGTGATGGTGATGGTGATGTTGATGCAGTGAATCCTAAATTGACTCCACTTTGGATTCTTTTGTTTATAACAACCGTGTTTATCAAGCTAAAAGAAAATTTTTTTTTTTTTAATTTAAAAAGCTAAAAAAAAATTACTCTTCATTGAAAACAATTGAATCCAATCTAGTCTTATTGTAGTGGAATTCGTATTTGCGAACCTGAAATAGATCCCACTTTTAATGTAACAACAATGTCCTTAAATGTTCTGTAGCTGATTATTGCTAGACTGATAAATCGAAAACTTCGGATTTGAAAGCCAGTAATCCAATCCAGGATTCGCAATTAGGCTAGGCAAATCTCTATTTCACTCAAAATTTTATTGAATGTAAAAATATGTACGTCCTTTACTATATACGTATCAGTTGTACGTGTATATAGTTTCCTGTATTAATTGTGCATTTATTTATTGGCACATAATTATGAAATTATTATACTATTAGGGTCAGTAGCTTCTCCATGATTCCTTAGACTCAGAAACAGCATTGTGTTTCGCCGATTTCTTAACAACAAGCAATTTCTTAAAAGATGCGCGTTATCAAGTAAGACGCTGCGCGGTATCCGACTTAAAGGCTATTATTATTCAAAGTGAACGACGAATACGAGAAGGATTGGTATCGGCCAATAATTGCTCTGCCTTTCTATGCCAGTCTCGTAGATATGCGCAATGAAGAAAAACTAATTATCGGCGGCGAAATAATACAAATCGTAAGAGAGATACTGTTTCGACATGGATCGACAAGAAACAAAGTACTTTAAAGGTTATGTCATTACGTATTTTGTTCTATCTCGTAGACACGCCTAATGTAACGTCCGTGAACATGGTCCGCAGGTTTCCTATTCACCTGCGTCGCTTCAAATGTAGACGGCCTGATACTTCAACATTTTGCCTTTAATATTCACAAACTATCTGAAATAAGCTGCAAGATTTCAATGGTGAGCCCGTAAGCTTCCTTTGTAACATCTTCAAAACTTATCTGCATGGAGGCATACTTTGGAATTTTTTACTTCATAAACGGAATCGGAGTTTCATGAACTGAATTTAATAAAATACTATCTGCATTAGTTTGTAGGACAGTTTTTGGGATATTGGACGTTTCCGGGAATGCTCTTCTGCGCTTCCGGGAAGCGTTTCTGTGCTATCTTCTGTAGGCTATGCTAGAAGAACTGTACGAACCTGGTCAAAGCAGGCGGTCGAACTTGCCACATAGTTCCTATGCCAGTAGACATGATTTCACATTATGGGGGGTAGGCATAGTCTGATCAGATGGAAAGGTCGTTATATCCATTTCTATGCTGAGATGTTGGCCTAGTAGTTCGACATTGACTTTATGTAGTAAGGTGAACCCTTTAATGTAAGCAGGAGTAAAATGAATCCTCTAATGTAAGTAGGCCAATTACGTTCAAATCTCATCTCAATCGGCCACAACGCGTAGATTACCCCAAAGGAGTCCATATCCAATCAAATTTAATTACTATATCAAAAGGTATATCAAAAGTTTTATCAAAAGCTTGGCTGAGGCTCTAATGGTGGCAATGCTCTGAATAGAATAACATCGTGCGTAGATCTGAAAGTGTTTTTTCAGATTACTGATATATGCAAAATAAAGATTTTCATGCGTTTAAGGCAAGCGTACACTTCCCTGGTCTACTATGCACATTGCATATTGCAAATGTTGAGGTGTCATTTAATTTGGGGCTTCGCTGCACAAAAATGGACGCGTTACAGGTTGGAGAACACACATTCTGATAGAAAAGGCTCCCGAAACTGCCAACAAAGAGAGTGTTTTGGCACGTGAAGGGACTTGAGTGTAAAGCTTGAAAGACATTACTAATATACCTACGGAAAAGTAGAGCAGTATTCTACTGTGTATTGCCCTATTTTGATGTAAAGTCGACTTTTGTTGCGATGGGTTATGTTGTTCTAAAGATTTAGAAAAACAAATACCATGCCGATTTCACTCTAGTTTCCAATAGCATTAACACATTTCATGAGGTTTAACCAAAACTTCAGTTTTGAAGTTCTGGTTAAACCTCTTTTGTTCACAATACACATGAGGTTCTTTAAAGGTCTGCAAGGTCAAATTAAACATTTGGGACATCTCGCACGAATCTTCTGTGGCCTTCTTAGATTACCACCGAATTCATTCGCCATATTTCGTATATAATAAATTAGAAGCGACTTAAGACTGAATAGAATTAATTATGAACGAGGGCGTAGCGCGTGTGTGTGCGCGTATGTGCGAGTGCGGATGCGCGTTTGTGAAGTGCGGATGCGCGTGTGTGCGAGTGCGGATGCGCGTTTGCGCGAGTGCGGATGCGCGTTTGCGCGAGTGCGGATGCGCGTTTGCGCGAGTGGGATGCGCGTTTGTGCGAGTGTGGATGCGCGTTTGTGCGAGTGTGG
>NW_019213139.1:15731-59916 GCF_002532875.2 Varroa jacobsoni
GTGTGTGTCTGTGCGCGAGCGTGTGTGTCTCTGCGCGAGCGTGTGTGTGTGTGTGCGCGAGCGTGTGTGTACGTCTATGAATGTGCGAGTGAGTGTGCGTGTATGAATGTGCGAGTGTACGCGAGTGAGTGTGCGAGTGTGCGCGTGTGCGTGTGAGCGTGTGAGTATGAGTGCGTCTATGTGCGCGTGTACGTGGGTGCGTACACGCACTCACAGACACACACACACTGATTAAACTATGTTTCAACAGCAGTCAACAGCAGTCAACCGACATTCGAATAAGCTGTCACGTCGCCACATTGAAGTACGTACGAAGGTATTAGCTAGGGTTTTATGGAGAAGAAGAACTCTACAGAAGACCCGCGTTGACTAGCGAGTTCGCAGGTTTTTTCACCTATTATCGCTTTATTAGCAATGGATACGGCCACCTTACCGATTTGTCATTTCATAAATCGAACTTCGAAAGGCGACCCATAGTACCACATACATAGACAACTATACTTTCGTCGCTGCCTAGCGGTCTGTCGGGCATCTCCTGCGACATTTCCACTGGATTCGCATCCAGATTAATCATCCTCCCGGCGCTTTGGTTTACGTCCACTAATTTCATTGCCGTTTGGGGTTGTTACGTGCTGGCAGCCAGTGACCTTTCGGTTCTTGTCGGGGAACATACCTGTTGGTCTGTTTCGTTGGGTACTGAGCTGATAGTGCATCGGTTCGGTTTGAACCAGCTTCACTTGCTGAGGAATCTTGCACTTCACTTCTCTCACATGCTTTGCTCCTCTCAGGTAAATTGTCATTATTATCGTCAAGAGATGGTGAATGCACAGGCTCACTTCCTTCGTGACGACTTCGTCGTTGACGCTCGACGTTCTGACGGTGCGTGCCGTAGTAAACGACAGGCCTAATGATTGGGTCTTCATGCAGTACGTCTGCGCCACTGTCTGCGTCGTATATTCGCAGTAGCCGATCCATTATAGGTCGCTTGCGCCTCAAACAAGATATAGGGACAATGCCAAGGACTCGAGAAATGCCCCACTCGTTTAGTGAGCTTTATCAGCGTTTGATAATAACGGTAGAACACCATGACGACATATATGTTAGGATTTAAAGTACACAAACTGCAACAGAGTGTTGCCAAATCGGTTCTATAAGATTTTTTTCGTTTCTATTATTTTCTTATTTTATTTTCCTCTATTTTCATATGTGCGTTTTTAGGAAGCGATGTCTCCTTTTGGCTCGTTATACAGAATTCTAGCAAGCTTTTTAATTATGTTAAGCATGGGCTGGCAAAACATCTACACCTTAGACTGATTAATTCTAGGTATTTAAACATTTTCATTATATTTTTACGTGGGTCATTGGATTCTCAAAAGAAATAACGATAAAAACATTGTACTCACTGGTGTAATGTTTCATTCGTAAAATCCTTTGTGGGAAGTCCATTAACCGTTAGTAGGATATCGCCGGAATATACTCCCGCCTTTGAAGCCCAGGGTGCACCTGTTTCCAGTAGGAGGTGCACCGGGACAAAGCATTCGTGCTTGCTGTCAAAATACGACCGCTCCAAGGTGACCAGCGGGCTACATGGCCCACCGCCAGCACTTCACCCCCCAAAAAACGTTAGTGGTTGTCGTTTTAGTTATACCAAAACGAGTGACAGGAGCCCTTTACCACAACTAAATAACGACTTGGCAAAAAGCTTTACGAGGAAATCAATTGCTCCATTGAATTGAATTGAGTAAATCCAAATAAAAATCTTAAGTAATGTTGTTATTAAGTGTTTCACGGCTATTATTATCGGTTATTTAACAACATATTCTATTTTAACCATTCAAGCTTGCAAGGAAAGCCAGGCATATCCCTAATAAGGTACGTGTGCGTTTAATCTAAAAAAAGGCCCAAAGTCACCTACAAATTTTTTCTAGACGGAATGTTAACACTGATTTTCTTGAAATAGTTGAGTATCATCCGGAAGTTAATCCAGCTCTGGAATAACCTGAAGGCACCTGAGGCAAGTACGGTAAAAATGGTTTCATCAGGTACAGGCCTTTGCTGAATATTTGCCAGCATTGTCGCTACGGCCGAAGGCGTCTGGTCGATAATGGTCATACCGTTTACAGCAAGCACGATATCGCCCTCCAATAAGCCAAATTTCTGTTAAAGGATAGTTTTGGATGCACGCGCCATGAAGCGTAGAGCAACAGATTGTTAGAGAAGTTGAGATTTCAGTAGAGAAACTTCTGCTCAAATCCTTTTATTAGGTTAACTGGAAAATGCATGTTTAACGATATTTCAGCAAAAGCTTAAGTCAATCTAAATGTTACTTTCTGGTTTTCCTTTTGAGATTTATAATTCCTAGTTAAGTAAAAGGAATTTGTGATATTAGCCCTTATTAAACCTGGCGTGGTAAAAATTAAATCTAATGTTTATATGATCCACATGTGGCATGCGATAACACTCATGCTGTATATAGCCAACTTATTTTTTCGAAATTAAACCGGACTCCTTGAATGTCAAAAGTCCCGGCTTAAATAGGACCGCCATGCAAGCGAATGAGAACGCCGTTTTTCCAAGAAATGTATTTATTTAGTGAAGATATCTATAATATTTTTTCTTTTTTTATAAAAGACTCACTGCGGTACAGTATTATGAGGGTTATATCTTTTATGGTGGTACATCAACCTTTTTTTTTACCTTCTACTACATGTAAAACAAACGTAAAAAACTTTCTACATTTGTATATACATATTATAACAACTAATTATAAATGACAAGACCACAACTGCATAACCGTATATTTAGGGAAATACAGCAACAAAAATGTTAGTTTATTTTTAGAGTTGTGCGTCAATGAAATAGAATTTGATAATAATGCGCCTGTCCTGACTTTTTTACGTTAGCCTAGATGTAACGATAAAGACCGTTGATAAGATGAAGTTCCTCATAAACTATAGGTTTTAAAATAAAATCAAAGAGTGCCTCATACGTACAGTTGCGGAATCATCAATTCGGGTGACTACGTAAAAAGCCTGGCCGGATTCACTTGCTGTAGCCTTCAGGCGGAATCCTAGAGGACCGATCTGCGTACGAAGTAGCACAATATCGAGACGTTCCGCTTCCAGCTGCTCGAGAAAGCTTGTCCTGTTGAACTCTAATACCTGGTTAGGAGCGTTGCATGTAATTTTTCGAATTAGTTTTCCATAACGTATGAGTTCGGGAGCTGCCTTCTTGCTGCAGATTTCTCGCATCCGGTTTGACATAAAAGTGTGCAGGGGTGTCGCTCGGCCCACCAAATCTATTAATAAACGCATAAGTAACGATATTTTGTACGTAATATGTAATACCGTGTACTATTCATCGGGCTGATTGCTGACTATATATACTATACGTATGTGCAAGCCTCTTTGTAACACGGTAGTATTTGTACAATTTGACTAGCGCTACTTCTCACTAGCGAATGACTATTTTTGGTTCAACCATTAACAGTATGCTTAGAAATATAGATTCGTTCACGCTACCTTTTAGTTCAGAGATTTTTATTAGATGTTTTTTTTTTGCGGGTTCGTTATTCTTGTTCTGAGGGGCAGCCTTTCCAGAATGGATTTTGTCTTTGTTTACATTAACTTTTCCTCCTCTATCCTTTTTTTTTCTTCCTTTTTGAATACATTTTGGACGCCCGCCTCTAACTATGGTCGAACGTGAACGCATGATACCTGGAACGGTAGTTTTATTTTGAACAGTCGCGTCAATTGCCTGGACTTTTTTCGTAGCTAAAGCTTCTCGAATCTTATCTCCTTTAGGCATAGTAGCTTCTTTTTCAGAGTATACATAAGCTGTTTGCTTCTTAGGGGGTTCGCTCATTGTGTGTTTAAGATGCCTCTGAAATAACCGTTCCACGGCCTCTTCTAGAAGGTATGGACCCCCACCTCGAACGTAATCGGGCGGCTCTGTCACTGTTTCCATTACAGACAAGTCCGCAAATGTTTCTTTCAATTCTTCTTTAGGCGTGTAAAATGCTTCTTCTAGGTTTACACACGATAGGAAGGGGTGATGAAGTAATTCCTGCAAGCATATAAAGCGTTTTTGAACGTGAATGGACATATTCCATTCAACTGAAAAATCAAACTGACACAAAATTAAGTGCAGTAGATTGCGCTAACTGCAGAGAACGCCGTCATTTTCTTTAGTGAACCAGTATTATGCAATTGTCCTGTTTTCATCAGTATTGAGCAGATCAAATTAGTAGAAGGACGAGGTGATTGTAAGATATCTGGCGCTGAAGTTTAGGCTCTGTCATGGATCTACTATCTAACAAAAATTATAGGAATTGCTCTCGTTTTGCATCGGTCAGGCAAAGATTAGATGATCATTTACAGTGTTAAGCATCCAACAAGGATGCATTTATTACATGCATCTCATAACATTGTTAAAACTAGCGTTGAAAATGCAATAACAAATTATGAGCACACCGAACTATACAGCATCACATCCCACCTCGTATCCCTGTAATCCCGATCCAAGTCGTTCTGTTGGCTTCTTTTTGAGCAATTGCCGTACAATGTCAATAGCAGGACGGACGCGCCCAGCGCGTGCCGGCTTAAACTCAGGAAACACAACGTCATTGATACAAATCGCCTGTCGAAGCTTGACCGTATTGTTCGCATGGAACGGAACTCGACCGATTAATAGCTTATAAAGTGTAATCCCCATTGACCACCAATCCATAGCTCGGCCATAGGCTTTCCAACGAATGACCTCAGGGGCCATATACGGCAACGTGCCTGCTTTCTCTTTGTCATTCATCTCGGCAGCCGTTCGTTTAAAGAACAACGGTATCTTACGTGCTGGGTAATGCGCCAAACAGATCTAAATCACTCAAAGACGTATAGACAACATATATGTCAAGCACATCTTGGGCTTTTTTTTACCTTATAGATAGAAATAGAGCACCTTCTGATAACCTGCAATTACCTTCCTCTGCTCATTACTAGACGTGACGACTACTTGCCCAGTATTTTCAATTTGTCTCGAAAACGGTGACATTCAGGACGAACTCCACATTTTTTACTGGTAGTGTTATCACTCAGCTGTTACCATTTTCAAGGGACTAGCACTGATTTCACAACTCTCCAAGGAGTAATCGCCTCCGACTCGATAGATCTCCTAAATTTGAGCCAAAAAAGCTTTCATGCATACGTTTTTCGCTGGAAAAACTTCCCGGAAATTAATCCCTTCATACTATGCTTCTAAGCCGATCGTCAATGTAATATATTAAAGGAAGTAGAGTTGGTCACTTCATATTCTGGGTCTCGCTGCTCACATCTCCTGGCGTAATTGGCACTCGTGAGCCTATTAGTAAATTATTGGTTCAATACAATACTACCTCAAGCTCAGAAGGTCAGATATAATTTGATGCAATTATATTCTAGAGTGCACTGAGCATAAGTGGCTGCACAATTTCCAGAATCTGCTTTTAGTTATTGCACGCACTAACGATATGTCCAACCTACGCCGAGCATTTACAAATCCTGTAAAACTACACATGACTTGCTAATGCTACAACGCCATGAGCAAAATACTGAGGACAAGCGGTACCTTGTTGGTATCGAAGTCAATTAGCTTTATGCGTCCGTCCGGCGACACGAGGGTATTACTTCCCTTAATATCACGATGCATAATGCCATTGTAATGCATATGAATTAAACCGGCTACCATTTGTGCAAATACTAGACGACACTCTTCCACATGCAAGTTTCGCGTAGATTCGACCACTACCTCCATTTGAAAGACACATTAGACACACAAATAGAATAAGGGATTTTGATATACTATATATATTTATGCAGTATCATCTGCCCAGCTAACATCAACTTTAGCAGCCTAGGAAACCCTTGTGTTACGGAAGAATCATTCAGTTAAAACATAATAACCTCTTAAATGGCCAGTAAAATATACCCTGCTAAACGTGTCTCCCAAATAGCACCCACTGTTAGCGATAAGTCTGTCTTTTTTCATTGAACCATCCGTGCCCGTTCTATTAGTCGGTCGTAATGATGTACGACGGGATGTTGTGAAATAGGGATAATCGTTTATGTTATCTTCGGTCAGTGCGTAAGGTAGCCAGTGTTACTTTTTGTGCATAGCTCATTGACAACTATTAACCGTAAACAACTAATTTTTTTCCTCTGCAATTTACACACTGTCTTTCAGCTGGGTCGAACTGGGGTGGTCGTCCACAGCAAAGTTCATTCCCAGCCATTTGAGACATCTCAAACCAGCTTTTAACACTGCTAAACATTGGTGTGCAAAAGCTTCCTTTTATACAGAAGTTATCCTTGCACACCGCACAGATGTCTTTACCGTTTGAGACGGGTGCCAAAAAATGAAAGGGCGGCGTTTGAATTTCACTTGCAGCATTAAGTGCACAGGAGGGGACTGAGGAGGGAGTCAAGCATTTGAAAAATGAGCCTGCACTTTTATTGGATTAGTCTGCAATACTTCCCTAGCTCAGGAATTTTTTATGTATAACTGTTATTATTATATTATTGTTATTATAGTATTATAGAATAATTATTACTATTATATAACAATATATATAATAACTACAGTTATATATTATAATATAATATTATAATCTTCCAACGCCTTAAAAAGCAGAGAATCACTGCACGCAGCTGTCACTTTGCCAAGCTGTAGTTCGAATCACGACAATAACAATAACGGATACTAACCTCTTTGCAGATCTGATCCTTTGAAGAACTCCGTGATACAAACGGACGCATTTTCCACGCTGAATATTGCGTATATCGTAATCAGACACGGATGATCGATTATTGATGCGACAAGTCGGTCTGCGATGACGTGTTCAGTGGCCTTGAAACACTCTACAGGCACAATTTTCACCGTACATCTCATATTTGCTGCAATACACAATAACAATGCTCGACTAGGAACGTTATTCCAGTAATCTTGCCGCACTTAATGCCGCAAAATTAGCTATATTGATCTCAGTTGGTACACCTTACCTGGCACATATCGAGCTCTGTATACTACGCCAAACGACCCGGCCCCGAGAAACCCCTCCGTCTGAAAATGAGATCCGGGCAAATTTTCAAAAAGCGATCCGTCATAATCAGTATGGGAATTTCTTGCTTTGCCATGGTTTTAGCATTTTTAAAATTCACGGAGAAATTGCCGGTTTCACTAAGCCTGTGCATTTAAACGCTCGCGCATTGTTTTTCCAT
The DNA here is from genome assembly GCF_002532875.2 of Varroa jacobsoni. Taxonomy (NCBI): domain Eukaryota; kingdom Metazoa; phylum Arthropoda; class Arachnida; order Mesostigmata; family Varroidae; genus Varroa; species Varroa jacobsoni. Next base: position 22,979 of record NW_019213139.1, read on the forward strand.
TGTGCCTGAGAAACTGTTGCTATCATAAGGGCCACGCCAGCTTTAAAACCCTTAGGTGATAGGTTGTAAAAAGACACTTACAGGACATTGCAACCTTTAATTAATTATAAGCTCTTCATAAGTATTTAGCAGCCTATTGAACTATTGTACCTCTAATTGGTCCACAGTGGGTATTGAAACTATGGGTATATTGTCCGTCTTATTGATACTTCGACCCAAGGCTTCATCTCCTATACGGATATAGTCACACGGTTCCACGCAAGCCAGCTTCGAGAGTTGAGCTCCAATTTCAGCGAAGTACAACTGTTTACGCAAATCACCGTCGAGTATGTGAAGTCAAAAACACCTTCATTGAGTCGAAAACGGGACAATCAAATACAGAAAATAAATCCTACCCGACAAAAACTGACAAAAATTACCGTATAAGTATCATGATAAAACTCATGAGACTCAACCACTAATTCGTGCAAGATGATTTAGTAGCAGTTGAAAAAGTTTCATCACCATAGCACATAGTAGTCTATCCTATTTATTCAGCTCTCTTTCAATAATCATGTTAGGTACTGAAGCGCATAACTTGTTACTTTATCGGTACTATTGTCCAGAATGGCTGTCAACGTCACGGTCGCAATAACAACTTTTCTCAGTAAATGTTTATTTATCTGAATTATTACATCCGAAAAATAACAATTACACTGATCAGTATTAGCATGACACATCTACCTCTTATTAATTAAGACAGTATTTTTGTCTTTTCCGTACTTTTCTGACAGATTAGAAATAGTTACTGACAGACATCCGTTGAATATGTGATCCGAAGAGTTCAGCCACTTGGTAGTTCATCTTGTCATACAAACAGATGTCCTGAAGTTCGAACATTGATATGAACATGTCCTGCAGGTCAAAATGCATTAACTGTTTTCGAGCCAATTTTTCGTGTATGTCCTGTACCCAGAAGATAAGCTGTTGTATACAGACGTGCATGAGAGGCTCTCGGTTGACATCCAGAGCCACATATTTCGCGTACCAACTTTCGATCAGAGTAGCGCACACGTTGACGATTCTTGGAAAGACGGCGGTAACGCGACCGCAGGCGCAAGCTATTCGCGAAATCGCAGCCTTTGAAATGTTAGGCGACGTTTTCCTCTGAATCAAATCGGCAATTTCTTCGCTGCAAATCTCAAATGAGACCACATACGCAGAAAAATAATTGCAAATATAAAAACGACCTGATGCTAAATAAATCGACATTCACAATGGAATTTTTTCTTGTTACTGATTTTAACCACCGTGATCGTGAAACACCGTGAAACAATAGTGGAGGTGTTTGGGGCCACAGGCAGACCCAGCTCGTTTAATAGCTAGAGTCTAGCCGCTGGGAGCTATATTTAACGGCAGTGCCGAATGCAAACTGGAAACATTTACTTAGCTACTAATATGCCTTCTGGTTCTACGTACCGTTAGCGTAGTGGTTTTTGCCAAAACGTCGATGAACCTTACGCAATATCATAGATGACCACATTCATATTATCTTAGATTAATAAAACAGAATTGTCGCTTGTACTGCAGTGCTCACAAGTTCAATCTAAATACTAAGGGCGACAGCGTGTTTTCCACTGCGCAAATCCTGCATCTTCAAAGTCACTCCTCACTATTGTCGTCACTACATTCAGTGCCACTCTAACTCACGCCTACGCTATAGTAAAATCGGCTGTTTTTTCCCCAATAGGCTACAGCGTATAAAGGCGAAGATAATTGTCTTTGGTTTTTTTGTGAAATCTAACTCACTCTATGTCGGAGTCACCATCCGGAATCCAAGAGTCTGAAGCCATACCTGAGGTTTTCACTGTCACTAGATCGAATTCATTTTTGGAATTAGGGCAATAACTCATATAGAAACAAATCCGGACGCCGAACAATGGCTACAACACGCCGCCCATCGTTGTTTCTAGCATCCAACTAATGTTTACTATTCAACAGTTAGGTGATTCAATCCTATCACGAAACTCACAGCATTGTTTTTGCCGGTCGGCGATCATAACAGCCTGTACAAAGAAAGGTCCGAACGAGACGTTGAGTACTTCAAATGATAATAAAGTCGGAAGTGGAGCAGTTAATGTCCCCAGTGAAGCAGTAGAATGCATTAACATATGTTCCCTAAGAAATCATGTTGACGTATAACAATACAATCGTATGATGAGTCGTCGCTTAGGTATACAAATGTGTAGACTTTCATGTGTAATATTACTGATGCGTATTACTGCTTCAAATAGCAACTGGCGTCCCCTTTTAATAATACGAAACGTACCGTATGCCTGGGTACGGCCGATTTCATACCTAGACAAGTTTATCTTATTCTTGCTTGGTTCGATGTTTCCCAAATTTAGATGGAAGGTTCGGGAAAATGTTCATTAGATGTGGCCAGAATCTCTATAAACAAAGCACTTCGTCAAAAAATCATTTTTTCAAATATCTGAGTGAAGGTTACTATATAGCTACATATAAATCGAATCGACACTTAAGTCTTCAATGGTAATGAGTAACTAAGCTGTCTTATAAGGATGAATATACTTCTTTAACGTGTGCTACTAAGTTTTTGTGCAGTCGCGTGCAGTCTTACGGAAAACTGTATCATCAGACAGTCGGAAATGCAAAAAACGTTTATGTGAGCCTCAAACTTAAGATATGCATTTGATAGTAAGCGAAGTTGTTTAAACGCAGCTTCATAACAAATCATAATTTAGCCGAATCAACAATAACTTCACCTTATCAAAATTATATCTGAAATGTCGGCGAGACAAGTTACTGACTGAATAATGATTCGTCAGATATTTTTTTTAAAATTATTCGTAGCATTTTTTTAATCATTTTTTTTTATCAACAAATCCTCCAGAGTTACCTCTTTTAGCATCAAGGACTTTTCCTCACTAGGAGTGTAATTGGGATGTCTTGCTAAACTTATCTAGGTTTTTTTTAACATACCTATAAAACGGCATGGCAATCATAAAAGCAGCTATTAATGTCGATAACTATATAGTGATATTTTATCTTTCTTGAAAATATTTATATTTCCTTATTATTCATTTTTGCTAAAGCCGAAATTTGAATCAGCATGATAGCATATTTCTTACATACGGTTGCCATGGCAACGCATGTATAGTCTTTCGGTTTGCGAGCTAAAACACATTTAGGCAAATTTCGCTATAAACTCGGTTAGATTAGAAATACATAGTCTTTTATCTTAAAGGGAGTCTACTACATTGGCATGGACACAGTATAATTAACATTATCTTACTGGCCATAGATTATCGAGAGAAAAAACGCAAATAGGAGAGTCCAAGGCCTACAGTATAGGTGTAACAATCATACGAGCATGTAACTGTTAGCCGTTTTTTAAACTTTTCGTGTGATTTACTCGGACAGAAAAATCACGTAATTTAAAACTTTACAATTGACGTAATTGTAGCTAGTTGTATCTGAGAAAGGGTATAGAGCCTATACTACCATATTCGAAAACGCGTTAAGAGAGGGTTACATTTTAAAGAAAACTAGCTGCCTCCGTGGATATTGTTCTCATACACTTTAAATTGAATAAATAGGCAAAAGCCTTGTACATTAACGAACTCATAATAACAAATTAATTTAATACTTACTTGCCCACGTTCGTTAAACCTTTGTTTCATCTCTCATCCCGTCCAGCCTAAATTTTCCACGTCTAATGTCAAAGCAGTCAAAACATCCTACTTTTTCCGGCTTATGTTGATCTAGAAAATATCTTCAAGTTATTGGTACTTCAATCAAATCCAATGAGGCCCATCTATCCCGGCCGCTTCTGTAGCTTTTGACCTTGGCAAAGATAAAAAATGTGTAGCAACTTCACTTTTCTCTTTGGCATATTCCTTCAGTCTTCACTGAAGCCGAAATTCTGTTCGTTGCATGCCAAAATTACAATAGACTTACAGAGCAGAGCCCTATTAAGTAGTTATAGAAGCATGAAATGGAAAGAAAAAATGCGCTATGACATTAAGCATCATAAGACACCTGCGGGACAACTCAGAACATTGTTGTCAGTTTTTTTATTTACCTAGAAAATAAAATTGTCTGACTTATATTACTTAAACAGGAAACAAAAACATTTGTTCCAGTTCTTTACTTGATTTTTTTCTTATACAATTTACGCTCGCTTTATTTACACAAGGGATGGGTCAATCATGATACATCAAAACATACATGTTCCGTACCTGTTTCAAAACCTCTTCATACATAATTGTTATTATCATAATGTACGCTTCGGCCCCTTACGTTCCGCCCTCCAGAATGTGCCCTAGCGACGTTAGCATCCTAACCCCCTAGTGAAGTTATCCTGCATCACCGTTGTGGTAGCAGCACTGCATCTCGCAATCATCGACATTTTTTCTATTTGCCCTTTGTTTCTGTAATAATTACTACATACCGTAGGTGATGATTATTATTATTGTCGGTATGAATATAGGTTTATCTGATCATTGCCGGTATGGTCGTTTAGTTAGTTTTTCCATCGTCGCGTCGTGTCGCACGCAGTTTGTGACAAGCGGCACCGATGATTGCCCCCTGCGTAGTAAAATAAGGCGGGACGGCAAGGGAGAAATTAACATACACAAAGATACAGAGCACAAGTGTTTTTTCGTGCAACTATTAATTTTTGTCCTTTTTTAGTCATTAAAAACGCCCGTCCGTACAATATTGACATATGCCTCTTTCTTGCACCCGCATGTACGCGCATTATCATCATCAACGTCGCATCTGGCAATAGAGAACATCATCAACAAGCGTGTGTATTCTTTCCACAGACACGCATCCACGCACACCACAAATAACGAGCACATAAAACGAGTAAGCAAAAATAATATTAATAGTAGCTACGAAAAGCATATATTTATTTTTATAATATATTTAGAAGTTCTATTTATGCAGCGTCAAGTCCCGTCAGTCATCCGTTAATTTGTATTGACTTACATTACATTTTGTTTACTTATCTGATGACTGACATTATCTTATTATCATTACTATGATGATAATGTGGTAGCCGATTTTTAGAAAGCGCCTTAATGAACAGTTCAATACACCGTTGGTATATTCCGTGCTGGTTACAAATTTTTACTTCTGCCATATATCGCAGTTTTAGGTGTTATTTATTGTGTCATTTGTCTATGATAATTACTGGAAGCTACTATATAACGACGAATTAAAACAAAATATTTTCTTCTACTCAAACTACCCATCGAGTTATTTTCCATATTTTTTTCGTTTGCACACTAAGGTACTTTATAACTCATCGGGTCATATATTTTCTGCGATTATTAAAAAACTTAGAACACTCACTCAATGCCGTGGGTTGATCCTTTACTTGAGTACAACTTCTCCGACGCAGTTCGCCATGTTTGCCAAAAATTCCCCTACAGTCTCACATCTTATGCCCTAGTGTACGCACTGATTTTTGGCTTTTGAGTTATCTTCGACTGTTTTTCACTCTCAATACGTATGTAATGATTGACTATGAACGTGTGACCCATTTTGTCGGCTCATTAGGCTGAACATCCGTTATCTTTGCCGACTCTCACAGAGTAAGTTGCACATAACACCGTTCTACAGATGTAAATGATGCCTATAATTAATCAGATGCCTTGTTCAAGTTATAACGAACACATTCGTCATACTAGCGTATATATAAATATATATGAATTGATGCTAGTAAAAAGTATGTGAAATGCCCAATTGCTCGAGCATGTGTAATGTATGTTGTCGCTATCACTATTGCGTGTGTATGCCACCAGTGCTATTTTTTTTGACAAACAAAACGGCATTTCGTTGAGCTTCATTAGCAAGTAAATAATTTCGAGAAACACTACGGTGACTAGTTGACTCTATTTAAAAACTAAATTGTCGGAGTATTCAGCGCCCTACACTCCTGAAGTAAATCATATTACTTTGCGTATTGTCAATCCTGTGTCTGTGCTGGTCAGCACACATCACGTAAACGCTTGGCAAAAAATGACTTCAAACTCAAACATTACTTCGGCTTTTTCGGAAGTTTAGTGGCGGTTACATACTGGCTGTAATAAGTAACAATCTCGATACTGTCTTCTATTCTAGGCCTACGCTTCAATTGACTGTGTTCTTCGGTGACACCGCTGTGAACAAATTGGTGACTTCGCGCCATGCTTCACGCTTATGTGAGTGTGTGCGTTGTCGTGGCGTTGAGCTCTCTTAACTTAAACACACGCCGATGTGTTGGGTTTAATGATTGATTCTAGTATAAATTAATAGCTAGTCTTACTTTCACAATCGCACTGCTTTCATTTTTTGGTGTCGCCTGCTTCAGGCCATACAGAGTTATTGCTAATCCATGTCGCCTTCCGCATAAACTACCTCTCATTATACAGACTTAGTTATTGAATTGAACAGATAACTCAACTGCCAGTTGCTGTCTCTGCTTTGGCTAAAATCTGCAGAACATCGTCGTCGTAGTTCTCGAAATTTGCCATTATTTCACACACAAACAATTTCACACACAAGCAGATGTTCATACAGACTTATGCAAACCTATATAAGCAGGCAAAATTCAAAGAACTCACTAAAGAATCTCAATACTAGTAAAAATAATCAACTAAAACAAGGTACATTGTATACTCGAGCCAGCCAAAACCTCTGCATAGCTAATCCACAAAACTACGACAAAATTGCTTTTCCTTCTAGGCCAAAATTGCCCTCCCGCCTGTCACAGCTTCAGAATTTCGTTTGCACCCTCCACTCCTTCCCCCTACTTAACTATCTCGTAGTTATCCATTGCTTCCCTTAAAACGGCTGTCTTTGCGACGTTACTATTAGTGTTCCATCCACGACTACTACCACTACTAATGCTTTTGTTGTCTTCCTATACATATTGTTTTACTGTCTAGGGCAGCGGATCTTCCGATCTAGCCGCCCAGACTTCTCACATACAGATAGATATACCGATTTGCATCTGGTATACGGCTTTTACAATGTATTGTTACCACGAGCCTCTATTCAATGAGCTTCAAGAGGTCATCATCAAGACGTTTAGATCTTATCTTCTGACTCGAATGGTTTATTTTCGTTTATCGGCAGGCATAATCGCTAAGGTATAATAAATTGGGTACTTGTTCGTCATCTTTCTTACATTTGGGTAGAGGCATTAAAAGTAATTTGGCTAAGAATGCATCGCCTCTTCTATTTAGATGCGCGGCAGCCTTGTAAAAAACAATCGTGTCTTCTCTCACTCGTTCACTCTTTCGCACCCATTCATTCTATTCACTTTTAATAACCTACAAAATTCTAAGAGCTTCTAACTGATGAATCTTTTTTCCCTCAGCTTTTACTCTTCTTAGTTTTTCCCATTCATTATGGGAAACATAGACATATTCAACAGGTGTTCTCAATCCAACTCGCATAAGCCATTAATTCACATATATATATATATATATATATATATAGCTCTTGCCTGTATCATCTGCATATTTCACGTAAGTACAACTGGCGCCTCATTGGCCTATCCTCATCATTCCTCCATCATCCTTATTCCTACATTATCACCGTTTCTTAACACTTTCAGTTTCTTCACGGGCTTGCCATCAGAGTAAAGCCAATTCAAGAAGCGAGTTTCCTTGAACTCCTATTAAGGCTAACAGCGCGCAATCCGTCTAAGAAAAAAAGCTAGATGTGTCTTTTCAATCTAGCGTTTGTATAACGTCTTTTCTTCTTTAGCAGCGAGAGCTGATCACGATGTGTGGTAGAAAGCGCTGATTGGCCATTTTATCTTCCAGTTGTTGCAGATCGCGTGGCCCCGCAGAGCTACTTTTATCGTCATCACCAATCATTTTAGTGGTTACAAGTGTATCACAGTGTACGCACAAAGTGGGCTAAATGAAGCAGCACGAGAAGAGGTCGAGATAGCTCATTGCTGGCTCCGTTTTTTACATTCATTACTGAAGCTTTATGAATGCAGAGTTACGGAATCTTGCATGCATATGTTTTACATGCCGCCACACGCTGCTCACCACATATGATGCCGGTGAAGATTGCGACTTAATATCTGCAAAGATTATAGAGAAAAAGAGAAAGAACTGAGAAGATGCTATTCATACAATTAACGGAATAATACAATTCAGATTCCCAATTCCGAATCCGGCTATAAAAGAAGACCGATATGCTTACGTCTTAAGAGCAAGAAAAATCATATAAAGTAGTAAAGGAGGATAAGTATGAATATTAGGCAGAGCGCGTATGTTATACTGATTTATACTTCTTTTCAAATTAAATGGTTCTCTTTGATATATAAAGAATATTTGAATATAAAGGGTGGACCATTTAAATTTGAACAAATTTTGGAGGCTTGTGTGTTACAGCAGGCATGCGGCTATCCGCTACACTTAAAACAAAAAGAAAACCAGCTCTTATTAGAACTCGCTTAACTAAAAAAGCTTGTCTTCTCAGAAGTAGTTGTACTCTTAACTAAAGGAGACGATTCTGCATAATGATTTAATCCCATAGTAGCAAGACCGATGATTAAGAAGTGAAAAGGGTCTGTAACGCACACACCGCTTGTTAAAGCCAATGCTACTACTCTGAAATCTTTATATCCGGGTTATCCATGATTCCGGTGCAAAACTACGATTGTAACTATATATATATATACATGGCAATGCAATGTGATATACATATATAGGCTATTCTGTGTGGCTAAAATATTAAAACTTGTCCAGCTGTTTGTTATTACGGGCATGTGTTCATTTGCTATTCTTGGTACCAGAAGAAAATAAACAACACAGCAAAACGACTCACATATCAGAGCCGGACAAAGTGCGTCGCCTTCGCAATGCAAACATCAGCCAAAAATAAATATAAACATTATTTAATCTTTTCGCACCAAACAAACCCCCACCAATCTTAGGGACTTTTTTTTTGCTTGAAAGCGATGGTCTAGGTTATTCCTACTTTGATGTGGTACCTGAAGAGCATGAAAAACATTTTCACAGGCCAAGTGCTTTTTCAGCTTATTTTTGATACCTATATTTTTGTAACGGCCGTTTTGGATATCATTTGCTAACTAAGTCGTCCAGCTAAGCTCCAACATAGTTTTTTTAAACTTTTTGCAGCTTTTTCCACCCCTTAAACCTTTTGACTGTTTTGGATCCTTGCATTTTGGGGATTTTCAGCCTGGTATCAACCCATGAATTAATTCTACTCGAATTTTTCGTATAAAATATAATTGTCACTTCAAAAAGTTCACACCGTTTAACGCGCAATTATTATCAAAAGTTATTGGCGTATTAACAAAGAAATGTTTTAAAATAATTAGGAAGTGGTTTAGATACCAAATTGAAGCTGTAGTCGCGGTGAGTGTTAGTTGCATTGAATAAACATGACCGCCAGCGATAACACTTCTAATACATGCAGAATATTTTTTAATCACATATTTTAATCTGATTTAGTTTATTGACAGCCTCGGAAAAAACTGAAGTCCGAATTTAGATGCCTTACCCTATATATATATATATATATTATCCTAACTTCGCAGATACATTTTATTTCGTGCTATAAGGAACCAGCCGCCTGAAGCAGCAAAACTACGGCAGTACCGGAAATAAACACGCGTTCCTACATGTATATATATATATATTTACATACCGTTCGAACGTCTGCACAAAAACGAAGTGCGTCAAGCACTGGCAGGAGCTCCAATAGCTCAGTATCTCGTGGATCGTTGAACCAGCTCTTTATCGGCATCGCGTTGTCAGGGAAGAGTTTGTACGCGGATGGACTATTGTCCACAATCAGGATACTGCTTGTAGAATACACAATCGATACAAGATGATATACATAGATAAACACATAGTGGATGAGAGCCTAAGATTATCACTGTAATCAGATTCTCCACAACTACAATATTAGAGTAAATACTATGATTAAAAACAATGGCGTATATTTTCAAAGAACATTATATGGGATCATAAAAGCATTGCTAGAAGGACTGTCGTTTCTAGGTAAATCTCTTGCCACTGCAGTACATAATACGATATATATGTATATGTAAACGCTATCAGACGTTTATGATGCTGCGATATGACAATGGAAGCCATTCAATAGGTTTACTGATAAACATCGTTTCCAAAAAAGCATCATACCAAACAATTGGTGATGTCCCATTTGAGGGACCTACTTAAAACGTTCTCAAAACAGTTTGTCGTATATATATATATATATATATATATATATATATACAAAACATAGAAGTGATCGTTCATACATCCATAATCTATACTTATACCTGCTAAGATCCTGACTGACAGCACAGAGGTCCTTGGTGTAGCTGCCGTATTCTAAAGTACAGTGTTGACGATAGAAACGCCTCCGAAGTATATCTTTCCCGCTATCTAAGCGGTCTGCTACAGCGGTTCCATAAATTTCCATTGATGCTGTAAATACTACTAAGTCGTACCTGGAGAAAGGAGAATGGAAAAAATAACTTAATAGTTGTATATCTTGTAGTACAGATGTCGTACATCTAGTCTAGTAGCTATCCACGTTTTTAAGGTATCTAGATGACGAGTTTTGAATGGTGTAAGGAAAAAGGAAAGACAATGATAGGAGAGATGGTGAAAACGTGAAAAATAACTGCGCATGTGTGATTGCATATCTCAGCAAAGCTGCATATTTAATAAAATAATATATTAACAAACCATTTGGAAACGACTTCCAGGAAGTAGTCAACGTGAGGTCGTTTGTGAACGAAAAATCGCACCGGATGACGGTCTATCGTCACCTGTAATGTTTTGAAGGCGAGATGACAAAAGCGTTAGTCATGTATACAATAAAAAAGAAATGCAATGCAATTTTCGAAATATTAATCAATAGTAGGACGTATTTATTGCTTATTTGAATGATTCGCGTAACGAGACCGACTTTTAAGTAGATTTACATTTCACATCGGGTCAGGATCTGTCTAACTTAAAATTTGTGTATCGCGTTTATGAACTCCAAAGCAATTTTGCAAATTATACAAACCAAGGAGCAGGCTCATATATATAAGGCAGAGGTATATAGTAATCGCTAGTAGAACTGAGTGATTCTTCATTTTGTTATTATCTCACTCGTTTTGTTAGTTTAATGTTTGTTTTATCAGTGAATCCGAACGACTGACTGACCTTGAGTACAAAATTTGGCGGGGTGCCCGTTGGTACTGTCTGGCGCACCATTCCATCGTGGTATGAATGAATCAAAGTTTCATCTAAATCTAGGACAAGAATTTTACGTTTCACTAAACCTGTAAGAGGCCATAGTAAATCATGTTAGAGTTAAAAAAAAGACCAGATTACTTACCTACTCGGAAGAAACATAAAAAACATGAACTGATAAGGTTCTTCACCTACAGCCAAAAAACTTGGATGGTCGTTCGTTCTTGTCTTAATTATTGTTTCGAAGACCTCAGTAAATACACATTTAATAAAGTATAGGTGAGCACATTCCTAAACCCCTGAATCGCGATTTTCAACATGTGTTAAATAATTGTGCTGTAGTTTCTATGACTAAAATAAAAAGGGCATATATATATGTCTAAATAGATCAACACTTACTTAGTCGGTGTTTGGATAACGGCGATAATGGTAGATCTCTGTACTTCACTGTTTGATGCTGTCTCATCTAAAGAAATAGAAAAATACAGTCACCAGTTAATTAGCAATCTAACTACGCACTCTTATTACGTTGAAACTTGCGTTATAGTAGTAGATATTAGTTATTACCATATTAACGGAGCAAGTGTAGGGCATAAAATTCGTCGTTAAAAGCTGACCAGTCAGTTTAACCTGTAGCCATTACTACAGAGTATAAGCATCAATTTGGGCGAAGCTTCAATGAACTCAACACAACTCGTACCATTTATGTATAATCCTGTTAGATACTAAATTTAACATTCGTTGTTGAAACAAAGAATGCAAGCTAAGGATGACTATTTTTGGTCATATATGGGTCTAGGTTTGAATCGAGCGTAAACACTCAGTTCATTTCTGGAAGGTAACCGCCTAAAGCGATGCTTTACGGCAATATCAGACATACACTCCAATCATATTTCTTAAAACGATCCAGGTTTTATATCTATATTGCCCATACAGGATGGTTCGCCTTGTAATTTGAATGTGAGCTATACCGAGGATAACGCTTTCAGTAGCCGTAAAAACCTATCGGTCGTCCATAGCGTTGTGGACCGTAGCTAGTCATTAAATGCTGATGACAACATTATTTAGTTGACAAGTGTGCCTTGACTTGAATTAAATTAAGCAGATTAATAAAATTATTGGTTGAGAAGTGATGAAGAGCTAAATTATACCCTAAAATTCTCAGTGTATATGGAGTTTTATAAATGTCACTTAGCCTACGTGTCGTAGATGTCACTATTGAGATGCTGTGAATACCACTTATAATTGAGCACCCCTACATTGATGACAATTACTTTGATGTTTGCCCATTACATACCACAGACGAGAAAACACCTGAGTGAGCGTCACCAAAACGAGCAGCTGTTAAAGAAGTGTTGCAAGCATTTTTAAGTAGGCTTAGATGTTTTTTTACATAATAGCAAACCAGCAAACCATGTGTTCGACCACGGAAACAAACTGTCTTCTGTTCAACCATGAAGCGAAGAACAGCAAAAGTAACGAGAAGCTAAGGACATTTCTAAAATACCCTATATTGGCTTTCATCGCACTCTTATAAATAGTGAGATTATCACAGCTAACGGCAAACCAATATTTGTAATAACCGAACACTCGTAAACACATTATGCAAGGTTCACTTCGGTGGGATAAGTGTGACAGAGTTTTTATAGCAACATGTTTTTGTCCTCTGTGTTCGTTTAATACCAAAGTTACACAGCTCCTTATCTCCTAAAAACAATAATAATAATAAAGGAGTAGAAGAGTATACATGATATTAACTCTTTAACGATATTCCCTAATGTGTAGCAAATTTATATTGAACAAATTTCTAAGACACCGTCTATCAGTTTATTTTCTGCAGCATTTTTTACTATTGCTGCTTTCGCACTGTTATATATGCAATGAAACTAAAAGCAAATGTAGCGCTTTGAGATAAAGAACAACCTTATCAATGGAGCAATTTTGTGCAAAATAACAGTGCAAGAGTGTAAAACAAAATAAATGTCTTGTGTGGGACATGTTTTTTTTATGAGAGTTCTCTTATCTGCCCTATTGAGTCAAAAGTTAGTCGTCATATTTTACAAGATGTTCCGTCAGGTAGCATAACGTTTCATTGAGCACACAAAGCTTGCTGGATAAAAATATGCTTAGACTGTCTGTGCAAAGACTACATCTACAGGCGTAATTAGAGCCAGATGAATGGTCTGTACTCATATAGGACACTATATCCTATCATGATGTTAGTGTTTTGCGATCACTCTTAAAATATGATCTTTACAGTGTTATTGATGTCAAACTCTTAGTTAAAATCTCAGTTAGTTACCTGGGAAAGAATTAACTTATCGCACAAAACTTGAATCGCCTTTTTTACATTTTAGTGAAACGTTCAAGCTGGCTTAGTTTTTACAGTTAGGTAACTGAATGCCACTGCGAAAGATGGTCTCACGATGCCTATAACAAAACAGATCCCGAAAAGGCAGAATAACAATGTAACCTAATGTAAATATGAAGAGCTTTTGTTTGTCAAATGATACTTCCTTGTCGCAATTATCTCTATGTGAGCCTCTATCGATGAAGCAATAACATGAATGAGATAGAATGACCACATCGATCACATGTTTATGGCAAGAAAAAAACCTTCAATAAACTAGTCTCCGCTGAATCTTACGTCCAGTTCTAGACTGACTTTACTAAAATAATATTATTAATGAATAATATTCCGTTTATAAAATATTGTGTACATTGTATAAATATGAAACTTCAACTCTGTACGGCAAGACTCACTACAGGTAGTACTAGAACCACAGCTTCATCTGAAAGCACATAATGTACAATATTATAACACTGCATGCTCAGAAGATGGTCGAACGAGACTATTACAGAATGCAGCCAGCAAATCAATCAAAGTATCTTCAACGAAGTTGACCACTATTCAAGCCAGTGTTCTTTATCAGTCTTTTCGGGTAAGGTGTTTGTTATATTACATTATTAAGTCTTCACCCGCACGTTTGGCGCAGCATAAAACGGGAAACTTTCGGATGAAATGCCCACTTCAGATGAATCTCGGAAGATCGGATGAAATGTGAGTTAAAATGATAAAAATGAGCTAACACTATAAACACTAATAAAGAGCACCGACAGTTTTAGCATCACTGTCACTGGCTGACCCACTGGCTAGAAATGAGCCCTTGACATGAACACCTAGACACAAGACTCTTTTGATTTGTTTTGTTTCCATTATAAAGGTAAAAAAAATTTCAGTGCTCAGCTACACCTGTGATATACTACTTGTCAGTATACATCATGAATTGGTATTCACACCGCGGTAGTTTTCGTGTGTTCTCGCCCCCTTTTGTTGTTACTGCTATTGTATACATGTGTGTCTACTAAGGTCCTCAGCTTGTTGATTTCTTTGCATTAGGAGTGTCTGTCTCTGGGTAATGACAAAAATACTGCCATAATCGTACCAGTTAACCTTTATTCTTTATCTAATTCCTTGTCTCAGTTGGTCATCCTTCTTCAAAATAATTATTAATGGATAACGCCAACGGACCAGAATAGACCAAATCAGCAAGCGGTGCTGAATGAACGAAAGGCAATTGTCACAAAACTACGGGGATACCTAAATAATATCGCCGTTGATAGTTGTCACCGATAATGATATAACGAGAAACATGCAGGTGAATGAGAGAAAGAGGAATCCCAATATGAAGCCCAAAACATCAATAGGTACTACACGAAAGACGTAATAAGAGCAGCTGTCTTAGTCTTATTTCTAGGAGTACTAGTTGCAGTTCATTGCTGAATCGTTCTTGTCGTCGACGTCGTCGTTGTTTAACCCCGCCATAGGCGGCACCATCACTGCCGCCAACGTCATGATGACTACTATCTACAATAACATCGTCATCTCAAAAGTAGCGCTGGTAACCAATAGCGGCAAGCGCGACCTTCGAAACAGAACGCAGCACATCGCATCGCATCGCGTAGACTCCCGCGCTGCGGTCACAGACGGTCGAACGAAATGGGGCGAGATAGGCAAACACACAAGGTGTCGGATGAACATTGAAACAGACCACTCTGAAGAGGGCTTCCAAAGCTACTCTACACAAAGGGCCACTGGAGGGAAAGAAACTCAGGGGGATGGCATGTTGCTGTCGCTGCTGCTGTAGACAATTCTGGAAAGAAGAGCGCGAAAAGGTTACAGCGGCGGCAATCACAAAGATTTAGTTCTGGCTCACTCGCGACCGAGCAAGCAAACGCCGATAGTTGACGACAGACACTTCAGTCAGCCAGTGAGCGGAGACTCAGACAAAGCATCAGACATTAGACACAGGAAAGAACCAAAGTCTTGCAGCTATGAGAGCTATAGGACATCGAAAGATTCATGCTGGAAGCTGTTGTCGCTACCGGTTTGCTGCCGTTGTCTGCCTGGTGTGACCTTGCATTTTCACCTGCTGACTTACTAGCCCAACAGCAGCAGCGGGAGCAGCAGTAGTCACTAATGTAATTCATCAGGAGTTAGCTACTCGTCTTTTGACTGCGCTCCGCCACTCTCCCTGTATGTTTGTTTGTATCTTGCCAACAACATTCTCCTGCTAGTAGCGATGGCCAGGCAACGAAGCCTAGTAGACAGTCTGATAATTTTCTATCAAGACCTGAATGACAGATCGTAAAATAGCACGACCATGCCCAGAGCAATTCTAAAACCAACAGAACGCAGTGGCATCAAAAAGCGAAATGTGGGGGCAATTCGCTTTTCGCTTTACAAATGATGATGACAGTTACGACTCCGAAAGACTGGCACTGTGTTGCCGGTTTAAATGAAATCGATTTCACTCCAATTATTGTCATTATTGCCCGTTATTACCTCCGTTATTAGAAAACGAGTGCGCGCGAGAGAGGAACGGATGAAGATAGTAAATAGCGGCGTCATTTCACTCTATCGCCGAGCAGAAGAACGAACTGCTAACCCCGCTTTACTCCCATCGCAACTTGTCCTGTGGCACGTTTACTGTAATTGTACCTCAGTGACAGCAGCAGCAGAAATAGTAGTTTTAGCAGTAGCTACGGATGTATGTGCGTGTAGCACAGATAACATGTTTGATTACTAAACTTAGAAACACGTAACAAGGGTTGGCTTTGAAACGAAGCGTAGACCCACGGTTCATTTGGTGCTGAAGAACCAACTGTATAAGGCAGTAAGGTTTAATGGCTCAAAGTGCCGGATGTTAAACTCGAAACATTCATTTATTTGACAATAATGATTTCGATGAAAATAAAGAAGGACATCAGGGGATGTCCCAAGCTTCTAAGTAAATACCTATGCATAAGAACTATAGCTGATGCATGGGGCGTTTTACCGTTAGCCTTTATATGAAAAAAAAAATAAAGACAAAAGTAGTGATTATATAGGACTGATAACACTAAAATGGTTGTGATAGAAATCACTGTTATAATAATCATAAAAGTCGAAGAAGCAGCCTCAAGTTCGGCTGTACCAGGAACCGTGTCTAGTCAGTAAGGAAGAGCACTGCTGCACAGGTAGGGACTCAGCTATCAACTAGGAGCCTTTCCTTTTTTTGAGCGAACTAACGTCACCGTCAAATGACGTCAATGACAACGACCGCGGTTTTCAGCCTTAGCTATTAGGGCGGCATTGTCGGTGTCGGTGAGATAAACTGATCACTTATGCCACTATCAATCTAAATGTCGTGCGTGTCGGCTATTGACATTGCTCTTGCCGTTGAATATCTGTGTTGTTGTTTCTTCTTTTTCCAGACAAACCACCACTTTCCTCCTATTGTGTATATAGATCTAGATTCGATGCACCGATTGCGTGTATAATCCTTATTCGGCCATTGTCAACTAAGTTTTGCACCGCTTCTCCAACTCACTGGGAACCAAATCAATAGTTCGGAGAGAGCCACAGATTGTACGAACAAAGAAATTGCTAATGAAATGATACCATTTTAATGGCAATGAAAAAATAAACCACGAACTGTTCAAGATGCACCCAAAGCGGCTGAACCGTACATATTTCTGAAAAAAGAATCTGCTCTTTTAAAGGTTATTACCGCCAGGAAGCTGCCGGTAGAATACACATATATAGTAGTGTTTCTTAGTATATCTCAAAACCGGTGCATAAATTCCTGCCCATATGTTCGAACACATATATATATACTCATCCACATTTTGTACTATTTAATTTGCTAGTTTATTACTCACAGCCCGGCACTGTTTTCGTACGAGAAAGCAAAGAAAGCTCCATATCTTTGCCGTGATGAGCAGGAAACCTCGAAGGGCGATTTTAAGTCGTTTTAACATGACTGCCTAGGACCTCTAGTCAGAATTCCCGTGCTGCTGTTGAAGGTGTCGTTGAGTAAGTGATAGAATTTTTGTTGCTGGCGGTGGGTACTGACGATAGACAGCTAGGGCTCGGAGACTCAGTGACCGGCAGAACGGAGCGCCAAGAGTAATGAAAGCGCTCAAGCTCACTGTTTGCACTACTGCTATCGCTGCCGGAATGCACGTAGTTATTATTATTATTATTATAGGAGACAGCACTAGCGGTAGTTACAGTTGGTTTGAGCAGGACCGCCCGTAATCGATTGCTGATTGAAACAGCACCGCTTTTTGATGCTCTTTTTAGCTTCGTATAAGATACTAACAACAACCGCAATAAAAACAACAATAATAACAATAATAATATAGTACTGCTTCTACTAGTGCTATTCGACAGCATTCAGCGTTGCCGCGTTGTGTAACTATCGCACTTGCGCAGTTGCGATATCTGTACGTAATGTAGTTCGACTTTTATAGGTGTGGAGGGCAATCGCGGCGATATCACCTATGATGACAACAACGACAGGAACTCGAATCGATTAGTACTCCTGCTTCTGCTAATACTGCCGGTCTGCTTCTCGTTGTAGTAGTAATATCAATGTAGTTGCACGGACTGAAGCCCCCTGATTTCACTTAACCACTCCTGCCGGCTGAGCACTCCACAGAAACGAGTACAACAATAACAATAGCAGCAGCAGCAGCAGCAATATGACAGCGGGAGCGAGGACACTGAACAACACAGTTTGGCCACTATGCCCTCTGTTGTAGTTTCAGTTGGCTGCGACTGGCGGCGACATTCCCCGCGATGACAACAACGACGACGACGACGGCGGCGGCGGCGGCGGCAGCAGCGGCGACGACGACGACAACACCAATTCGTCAGCGGAGGTCAACACTAGCACAGATGGTCACCGGTCAGAGCGAGTCGACACCAACACTGGCAGCGTACACTCGTTCCTCAAGTAAATGAAAAAATTGACACCATCAGCGATACGCAAGGGCTGCTGGTACTACCGTCGTCTATTGTTGCTGCTGCTGCTGCTGCTGCTGCTACAGCGGGTCCCGTACACCTTACAATATTAACCGCCAATCGAATTTCACAAACAGAGCGGAGCAGCCGCTGCGTTTGGGTCAGTCGATGGTAATAATAATAAAAATAATAACAGTAATAATGACGGTTGATGGAAGATTACAACGAACAGGGACAAACTAAGGGGTATAACACATAACACGGAACAGAAGAAACTGCGGTCGTTGTCGCTAGTCGTACTGCTGCTGCTGCTGCTATTGCAGGGGTCCAGAACTCCGCACACAAAAATCGTTCGATAGAAAGCTCACGCAGTGAGTTCACACACGAATCCATCTGCCATTGACCGGAACTGCGTTACACTCTGCCTTATCACGAACAAAAACGCTAGAACGGTTCGAGTAATCTTATTATGAATCTGTTCTAACGACGATAATACTGCGATTCTGCTTCCCGCTATTTACTTAGCGAGTTTCGACTAACTCGGTCTAGCCTCTCTATAGGTGATAACTGTCCCTGTCGCTTGTACAACTGGGATTTCGCCTATAACCGAATGTTGTTGTTGTTGTTGTTGTCATAGTCCCTGTCGCTGTTGCAGTCGTCTCACTCTGCTGTTATGATCGCTGCTGCTGCTGACGACGACGACGACGATCGCAGTTGTAGTGATAATCGTCTTGTTTGTTCGCTCGTCGTGTGAGATGATAACTCGAACGATTTGTTTCTGCCAACAGCAGCAGGTGGCTGTACAGCCACCACCAGCAACAGTCCTCGCTGTCTTTCAATGTCTCAGTGAATTTGACTAAGTCTTTTTACTCATGCTGCGCTTGATGGTGCCATAGCAGTGTTTTTTTCTCTCTCTCTCTCTCTTTCTCTGGTATTATGCTGATCAACGACGACGACGATGATGAACACAGAACGAAGATGAACGAAGGCTGCAGGAGAGACTTCGCTCGGTATGTCGCATTCGCTCACCATCGATCCAAGCGGTTGCCGATGACGGCCGGAATCATCAACAGCATCAACAATCGGAATCAGTATTTCATCCAACGAATGTAGGGAACAGCGAGAGAATGTCGATACGATGCAAATAGGAAGCCCAACAGTATCAAAAGCAAGTTAAGCCAAACAACAAAGTAGCAGATTGGAAGCAGACGACCAGACCAGAACAGACGAAATCTCGTCAAATCAAAAACATCAAGATGATGTGAGGCGGGCGGTTAAGAGTTCCTGAGTGAAAAAGTTGCGCAGGGTGGATGCGTGTATCACTATGTGATATCCTAGTGGCAGAGTGTTAGATGTCTAAACGTAAAGACACGTGAGATGGTTTAAGTTCAATACCGGTTGTAAATACGCGTCAGTTTATACCGGGAGCCGACATTTAGAGTAGTGCTTAACGGTCGTTGCACCTGAGGTGAAACCCTACACGCATAAAATTGGGGGCGTTCCTAGGTGAACTACTGGATGCGTGCTCTTTTTTTACGATTTTATGCGATTAGTATTCATAATTGAAATTATTTAACAATACACATGATTGGCTGTCTTACAACGAATGCCAGGAAGTACGCTGCTTGTTCTCTTATGAATACATTACGCCGTTGAATAGTATTGTTTTACGATTATGAACTTAATGAGCTACGTGCGTTATCGCTGACAGTTCAAGTATAATCTCGAATTTTGGGAACAATAGAGACAAATCAGGATGCAAACGATAATATGAACAAAAAGCACAAAAACCAAGGACCAAATCTGGACGAAGCAGTATAAACAAGCGAAGGCTGGACCCTAACAAGAAGTTTGATTGTATAGATAATGGTCCTTTTACTTCGAGAGTTTTTCGCAATTTGCGCATAAGGTTCTTTCATCCATCTACTGTGTATTATAGACAAAAAATGGACAAAATATTAAAATGTCAAATTTTTATATAAAAAAAGAAGTTGGTTACAACTGCTGGTATCTCTATCCATCTGCTCAGCTTCATTTCCGTGATAGTGTGCTGATAACATGTTTGTCTGCAAAGATTAGGAACACGTCGCAGGTTTGAGTTGGGACGCAGAAGGACTTCGTTCTGTGCTGAGAGGCATCCCTGTCAAGCAATGCTTAACGGCTTGCGTACCGGATGTAGAGCTCGACATTAATTTACTTAGCTTCCAGTCTAGTTAATTTGGTGCATGTTCTACAGTTTGTTTTTCACGCCTATATGGACGATTTAACCGAGATGTGCTTAATCATATCTATTTACTAATAACGAAAAGTCTGTGTCTGTCCATTTCTCAAACCCAAAGCAATTATTTTCGCGAGTAGCTAAAGTTTGGCCTTGGGGAAAATGGCGGTAAAGATGGAGCCGATCGGCCAAATATTGGTCTTCAGGAGGAAAAGTTTGCTTTCGTTCATAAAGCGTAACATTCATTTGGCGACAGTAACTTCGTTCTCATGGTTCTTGTTCGGAAACAACGCTATACCAGCCTTTACAAAGCGGCCACCCGCATCGTCCGGGGTAACATATCATATATATAAATGTATATTTGTGCTCCACTTACGTTGTGCAAACAAGTGTGCTCAACGTGTGTTTACTGGCAAAACTACTAGGACTTCAGTACACTATAGAGTGGTTAGATTTTTTTGAATATCCTTGGTATTTTTTTAAACGCTGATTGACTACGCAAGCCTGGAAAAGTAATTACAGACATTAAACCAACTTGATCCATTACATATGGTAACAGAGTGCTAAAATAGGCCAGAGCATTATTTGGCCTTCGATTACTGAGCGAGTATATTAATCCTAAGCTTTTACAGCCTCATTTAACAAAAAAACATGAAAGTGTATTGTATGCTTTTGAATATCTAGTTTTAGGAAGTCGTTTGTAAAATGGCATAAGATGAATTTTAAAAATTATAAGAAATGAAAACTACATTACCTGTGTAAATAAAGAAAATTATCAGTCGCAGTATCGAGTAAGTATTCCTATAAACCTGACATACATTGTTACTAACTTAGGAAACCTAGCGCCAATAGTTCAGGAAGCTGCGAAACTGAACGAAAACTTTTTCATACGCGACGTGTACAAGGTAAAATAGGACGCGAAACACAGTCTAAACGGAAGGCGGGCCTTGGCAGAAAAATTAATTCAATATTATACATAAGCCTCATATTTTTGGTTTGATAGATTCCTAAATAATAGCGTCCTTAACGTAATTTAGGATTTCGGAACAGTTTTTTGTAAACTGCGAAGTAAGTTTCCTTCCCAAAAGTAAGGACGACAATGAGGCAATATTGTGGCGTTGCTATTTCAGTAATAAAATTATTTTCTTAGATCCCATATAGCAGGCTCCACTATTTGTTTGGAACGTAGACCATACATAGGCTATTTGTACTTATTAGATTTGTTATTAAACACAATCCTTCCAAATAATTATCCTCATGCACAATTATAGGATCGTGTTCCATTAGGTACTGCAGCTACCTTATGTTTTAATATTAACTGTAAGGAACAACAGCTCTTTACTGATTCCATGCTGCGACGGAAATTGTCTAGTTTACGACTTCTGCAGTGAAGACCAAAAGAGTCTCGACCTGAATACTATATTGAAATAATGATCAACACTATATGGAGAGAAAAATATACTACCAAAAGCAGCAAGGAAATATATCATTAAACATTCAACAATAAAATTACAACTAACTACGACTGTGAGTGATCTCCGATATAAATATGTTCCCCAAACTGAACGTTTCAACAAATTTTGCTGTAAAAGTGTACTACTAGGAACGTCGTCATAGAAATAATAGACCCTATTAAATATTTCACTGTTGCGCATCACTATACAGTTTTTCAGTAAGTCAAGACACGCTCATGTATATATAACATTATATAATTATCAACAAGCACTACATTTCAGCGTAAGGGACTGCGCTCGTCTGTTTGAAACGTAGGACACAGCCATTATCCAACTGATAATGAACGACATTGCTGCGACGTGAACTTTAACAGGCAAGTCAGCATAAATGACACTTTAAACGGATGATTGAATATTTGCTACCACTCGGCTCTTAAAAGGCTTAAAAATTAAACGAAAAAAATTTAGACTATGACCCACTTCGAATAATCTGAATTGTTTTAAGTTAAATAAAAAACGTAAGTAAATAAAATTGTTGCCTGAAACAATGATACGGTATCTAAAAATAAAGCTGAAACTTCTGTGGGGCCCGATTGGTGAGCCGTGTTTAATGATGATTATGTTATTGATATGTATATAGGTTTTCATGTTAGCTAAAGGTGAAATTAGAAAAAACTAGAGTATAATAAAGTAAGCCGTAACACAAAGGTACCTGTCATATTTTTACTTTACAGCTTATACTATTTTATTGCTAAAAGTTCAGCCAAAGAGCTTATCGTCTATTGGTTTCCTAGATTAGCATTCAAGTCTCCTGATTTTACGTGAAGTACGCGATCCACCAAAATTAAGGACATCACTAAATGAAATCGTGTACCGATTACTAGCACATTCTGTACTGTGTGAGGCGTCGGAGTAGTATCATCTTTTGATGTTAAGTGCTGAAGCCCAGTATATTGGATGTGAAGCCCAGTGGGTAGTGATTTAAAGCCAGCTTTTCGGACTGTATCGTCTTTAGTTGCTATTCCATTATGGTCGCTGCAATGAAGGTTCCGATGTAACACCTGAATCATCTGCCTAGAAACATGACCTATGTGATCGTTTTCATCTTTCTCGTCGGCTCTGGGGCCAGCAGACAGACAACTAAAAAACAAAACTTCATTGCTACCGTTAAAAAAAGCCGCGGCCAGTTCAGACCAACGTTTGGTAACAGTGTGTAACAATTACATTTCGCCATCACGCGAATGGCAATGTCCTTGTGCATTGTGTTGAAAATTTGTTTTGTGTCGATGCATCGTATATCTATCGTACCACAGCAATGCTAAAGTCTAGGACAAAAAAAGCACCTTCAGCAAACACTCTAATTGTAAAACCTATTTTTGTATTTGAAAAGCCACGGCGACGAAATCTGCCTGATGCGGGGTAGTTCAATTACCGTTGTAAGCAATCCACTTGTAATATTTAGAATTTATCACTGCTTCTAACTATAGCCTAGTAGCACCTAGTAAGCTTCTATAAGTATTCGTGGAATCGTTTTCACGTAATGAATGCAAAACAGTAACATGTTGGGAAAAACACTAACTCCGTTTTTGAATGCATTTATGAATTTGTGTTTATTATAACTCATACTTATAATCGCAACATTATAATTCTATATAAATACTTTAAAACTTTTTGATTCAGCGAGCCACTACAAGTGTGGCCTAGTAAATGCTAAAAACAGTACGAGGTATAATGTCAAGAATTACTACTGCACTATATGAGAAAATGACGAGAATCCGTTTGAGAGTTCGCAAAGTAACTTGAAAACACGTTGTCTAAATGCTTTTTTAATCTGTGAAATAAATTTATTTTTTGCTTTAGCTTCTTAAGTATTTGCTGACAAAAATCTATACAATTTTTTCGTCTGAAACGAGACCATTCAATACCTCATGTTATATCTTATCCCTTATATTAACTATCTTTATAAAATATTGTTTAATGTATTATAGACAATGATCAGTATCATCATTATCATTATCGCCGAGTTTATTAACTGAAATACACTTAACGGATGGTGAAGTATTGATTTATGAGCAAACCACACCCTTAGAGCGACTTCGTCTATTTATTTCACGACGATGAGTCTCTAACGCGCGTTAGTGGTAGTACTGTAGTTGCAGGTGCATTAGCGGTAAGAGATTTGAACTCTTGAAGATAATTCGGATCATAATATTTTGTGACCAGGATACAACATATGCTCGAGCGTTTGAACCTTCTTGGGATCTGAACCTCTTTGCTACACCCATAACCCGAAATGGTATTAAAATAGATACTTTGACATTTTGAGCACTTTAATTATTATATTTATTATTTTCAATGCTTCCAGACTTTATTTCAGCAAGAAAATCGTCTCAACATGTACTACCCTAATAATGACGAAACCTTCGAATAAATCGCAATGAAAACCATATGCTTTATTCTGGCATTTTTTGTTTTACTTCCGTTCCTCATGTTGTTTCTGCTGCTGTAAGAATCTCGTAGAAACTCTGCTCCCCTTCCTATTTGCTATTCCTCATTGCTTGCACATAATCACACGTTAGCATGTCTCATAAACGCCTCTGTTGTCTGCGGGCCACCGGTATTGAGTTTATGGCTCGTGAAATGTCAAAACAATAATTTTTAAACCTACATATTGTATCATATCCTTTCGGATCTTACTCTTACTTTCATTTTGCCTGAAGAATACTTTTCGGCATGTTCGGACTGGCCTGCTTGCGATGTTTCAATACTGTTAATACATTCAACAATTTTACCATATTTTCTAACCGCATCTTCTTGGATTTCCTGTTTCGTACCGATGAACTCGCACAATTCCCATCGCTTTTTGCGACAGGCGAGCGTTGTTTCACCTACTGCCCATTTCTGTAATTAATGATATTTATGTTGTTCTCTTTTCCCAGCAGCTACTTGTGATTAATTCGCTTGTCTAAACGAAACTCCCAGTTGCTTTGGTTTGGCTTTAACTGTTACAAACCTCATAAATAATCAACAAAAGATAACGATTTTGACAAGTATTTTATATATAAATGTAATTCCTTCATCAAAGAATGCATAATAAAAGATAAATTTAGTTTTTGATGCATGCTAACGTTACAGCGCTACTAAGATTATTATGAGATGATTAAAACTTTTCTTTTGCTTCATGTAAACTTGAACAATCACCAAAAACGTCAAGTATGAAATAAATCATGATTACATATTTCAGCATTTGCTTTATTTAATCTTTTCACAGAAAAACGAGATAATGGCGAGAAAAACTTGGATATTGTTGCACAATCAGTCACTTTGTCTTACCACATACATCCTCTTTCCTTTCTTCTCTCAGATTCTGCCATATGTTTCTTCGAAAAGAGGGGGTGTCTATATTGTTTTATGATATTTTTGCCAGTGCTGTTTGTGTTGATACTGCAAAAACACGCCTGCGTCTCGTATGAAAATGACCATTTCTATATTTTGTTACGTTGTTCAAGCACGTCACAACCAAAGGGGAGGTTTGCAAAATGAAGGGAAAAGTAGTGTTGACCCCGTCCAATTTGACTCGTCGTTCATGTGGATACAGTATTTCGTAAGATTATAATTTTCATTACAATCGGAAGTTATTTCTGCGAATGCTTCGTAGCGGTAGAAAGAATGCGAATGTTTTTCTCTGTAGACTACTGCTAATCAGTTTCTTGTATATTAACGTTGACTGCAATCGAGGTAATTCACGTCCGTAACTCCCTCCGTTTATTTCCTTTTGTTTTTTATTTGGGCTGACAGTTAACCGGGCCTTGCGTTATGTATGGGTTATTGCATATTGCCTATTGGATATACTCTGTTTGATGAAAATCAACTAATCCTTCTGTTTTTTCCATACAACATTAACATTTGTTTTGCTTTGAACTGGATAACAGGATACGCCGCACCACAGTTCTACCCATATCAAACGGCACTCATCGTCATGATTTTCAGTTCATATTCTCTTCTTAGATACGCTCTTGATGCTAGATTTTGTTTACCCTATAGACAATAATTTGAATTTTCGTTTAGTAATAGCATAACAGGCTGTTATAGGTACGCAAACATTTTTCTGTCGTTCTTAGTCGCAGGCTGCTCGTTTGGACAACTACCACTCCGCCCCATATCTTTGCATTAAAGCCAATTCACCAAATCAATTTCAAGCGCACTGTAGAAATAGCAGCAGCTTTATGTGCATCAAGTTGAAATCAGATGTTGCTGGTTAGATGCAACGCAGACGCAGAGACAGAGGCAATATCTATGACGGAACGATCTAGACAGAAGTTAGGGCGCATCACTGGTATTGCCTGCACAGGATTATATTTGAGCGGGTACTACCTATTGTTCCTCAGTAATGAAATTATTGGTTATAATTAGAGCACTTGCCCAAAATATGACGACATTACAGTTGCGATTTTTTGATGCAAATTCTAACTTGGGACAGAGTGGTGGTGGAGAGAAGAGTGGATTGTTGCGGTTGTTAATATTTTTACTGCGGGTCCTGTTACGCCTGAACATCGACGAGTTCAGGAGGCATCGTCGCCTTTGGGTGTTTCGACTCGAAATGTTGCTTGTAGGTCTTCGGGTCCGGCATCTGAGATTTGCAGACTGAGCACGTGTGCACGAGCGCCTTCATCGCAGCTGCTTTTTGGTCAGTACCGCCCTTTCGCATCTGCTCCAGCTTCTTTGCGTTTTTTTGCTGCGACTGAATCTTCTGCTGACCGCGAGCCATTATTCTCGTTGTTGACGCTGAAGTCGCAGTAAGATTATTAGGTGAAATGCTATCTAAAACGCAAAATTACTCGTTCTACAACACTGCACAACACAAACAGGTCGAACACTCCGTTGAAATATGGTAACGACGAAAACGTGAGAAGTTCGATTCGGAAAGTACTCTGGAAATTAACTTTCCTCTATAGTTTTTCTCTGCGTTGCAAAAAAGTGATGTCTCTAACAGTAGTTCCAACAGATTTCTCCAGAAAAGTTCGACCGCCAAAAGCTAAGCAAGTCACTTCAACTGCTACGAACTGATTACTTTTCAATTGTTGATGACGATGACGTCGATTTGGCTGCTATGCCGCTGCCGGTAGGTTACTTCTGCTACTGCTGGCTGCCCCGATGATGTAAAAGTGCCCCTGGCCGTTTACACTACTGCAGCTGCTGGCCGGTGACTATGCCGTCCACCGCCGCGACAGCTACGGCTACTTCCAGTAGCACCAAACAACAATGCCAACAAGGGCGCTATCAAATGAAACTCTCGAGCTGGCGACGGCAAATCGACGTCGTTCTCCTTTGTAGTCAATACTTGACCAGCACGAGAGGAACGGAACGTCTATCTTCGTTCAACGATTCGTTCGTTATTGAGCAGCTTAGCTGTTCGACTGGTGCTGCTGCCGCCGCCGCTGCTGCTGCTGCTGTGTCGTCGATCAGAAGTAGTAGAAGAGTGAAAGCAGGAGCGGTGGCAATGGCACCGCTGTGCTTGTTACGTTCACTTAGCCATTTGGTGCCTCTCGCCGTGTGTAAATAAATCCGTAACGGACAGCAGAAGTAACTGTATAGGCAAGAAGCAGAAGAAGCAGTGCAACAGCGAGGTCTCTGCTGCTACCGTCGGATAGAGACCTTTTCTTGCAACTTTGTTCGCCTCCTTCGTTCGTTCGCGAATCCCTCACTCACTCACTTAGCTGTCGCCTGCTTCGGCTGCTGCTTTCTGCTCTAGTGCCCGCAGCGCAACTGTTGCCAGCGATTCTCAACGACGCCGCTTAGCCGCAGCAGACGGAAAACGAGTGGTCAAACAATTTCCTATGAGGACTGACTGTTGTTGGCGCTGTTAACCTCGTGTGTAGCGGCTGCTGCACAGCTGCGTTAAAGCAGCAGCGGCGACAGCGGCGGCTGTTCTGATGATCAACCTAGACAGGGAAAGAACCGGTAGTGGAAGCGCGGGCTATTCAAATGACGAGAATGTGAGCATTTCGCTAAGAAAATACGACCTTCCTTTAGATGAATTGTGTATTTCGTGATATAAGCCTAGTAACCTCTGATTTTTCTTAACTAGAGACAGGAAACCAGATAAATAAAGGAAGAAATATCATCGTTCCTCAATCAATGCTTGAACTGGTTTATTAAAAGAAGAACGTAAAAGATAGAAGGAAGTTTATACCGGACAAATGAACGCTCTAAATATGAGCGATTGGTCTCTTTGCTTAAACTGACCTAAATTTACGCAGGCGTCTTGTACCTACATTAACAGGAAGGTGGTAATATAATATGATAAAGAATTGACAAATAAATATGCATAATTTTGTATTTTGAAATTTTAAATTTAAAAAACGAATTGGATTGTTGACATTAAACCCAGAAAATAGCTGCATCAATATTCTATAAAAAACAATGAGACAACTGTCGCACACAAAATGAATAGTTGCCGTTACGCAAGTACTTGTAAAAAATATCTCGAAACGAAGCCCTTCAGCCAAACTACATGGCCGCATAATCATACCCACACATGAACCGAACACGAAGCCCATTTCATCGCATGGATTATATTTTAGTTACTATTATATCGACCCGTGAGCTATCGCATACAGCAACTGCCCATTCGACTGTATATTACCAATTTATAGAAATAAAAGGATAGAAAAATGCATTGCTTTATCTAATCGAGTATATATATACATATAAGATTATTCATATGTTTCATGTGTACCGTTCCTTTTTTGCGTTAGACATAGTATATTTAATCTGCCGAAATCTGAAGTTTTCCCAGAACAGCTGGGTTTAGGTTGGGACTGTCTACATTTGTGTATGTTCCGCCGTCGCTCGCCATTGTGTTTACAAACATAGCAGAACAACCGAGTGAAAACTAAAGGGAATGCGGGTGTTCTACAAACGGCGATGACGGGTTTGATGGGACAGATGACTACCAAACGCATTGCGCTTAAAACATTTGAAAAAAAGTGATTTGGGATTATTCGTGTTTTATTTATAAAGCAATGTTACATTGTGTTGAGCTGTGAGTATGACGTTATGGGCTGATTATATCCCGATATAGTCACGCAATACTGAAATTAATGAAGCTCAAGGAACATATTTATTTAGTTTTGTGGCTTAGCCGGTAAGTGCGAGAAATATACTACTTTTATTTAAACAATTAATAATAGAAGTATTGGACTAAAAACTCAAAAAATTTTAGTGCCATTCCATAGATTTACGACGGCTCACGCACAATTAGCATTGTAAGCCCGATAAGGCGAAGAAAAAACCGTGGCCGTTTGAGCTATCAGTTGAAACTGCAATTACTAGCTTAAAGTGTTAAAGCCTAATTGGCTTAACCCGGCATCTTGTTAGCATGCTGCTACATTGTTCACTGTAAACTTCCTACGTATTTCTATAATACAAATAATTTGTGGTAAACTTGCAGATAATTAACACATTACACCCAAAGGAGCCGCTCCCATGCACTCGTCCGGTTTCGTTCATCAACGAAACAGATAGTTTTGTGCTCTGCGTGTCGTGTTTGCTTGTGCTTCTAATGGAGCCGGGCCCATCGTACGCAACTGAAGTAGGCAGCGTCTCTGACCCAAAGCAGGAGCAAATACTTTCTAATCTCGTTTTAATTAAGCATCCTTGCCTTGTTCGAGATGGGTCCGAGAAACGAGCTATTGCGATGCTTGGAGGAATAGCCCAGGTAGAACATACGTTTAACGTTGGAAACATGCGGATGCAACTTAACTTCCGCACAGGTATGAGTACAAATTTTCACAACATACTTAGACATTAGTTTAATATAGCATACATTTTGGAGAAGGCTTGTTGGAATTGTTTTATTGGCGTGTGACATGAAAAGTGTTAGCCAAGTTGTTTAATATCACGACAGATGCAGAAATTATATAATCCTGCCCGTATTTTAGTTTCTGAAAAAAAAAATCGACAAGGTTCGCGTTTTTCCTTGGGATCGATGCGATATACGAGGTCATGGAGTCTCGAAGCAAGCGGCAAACTTGTTTGCTTTGACCCTTAAAAATGACCGAAGTGGCCAGCCGAGAAATACGAATTGCTTGTCACGGAAACAAACAGTTTGTACAGAAGCATATCAAGGAGCGGATAGCGATATAGAGATGTTGCAGTCAACTCAAGAAACGATTGATAACGGCTTTACTGATAACTGGTTTGACAACCAGGGGTGATTTGAGGTAGTGAAGTGAGATCAACGAACATGTGGGTATCATTAGGCAAGTAAAACGAGAGCTGAACTTTTCCGGAACACACTGACTTCGAGTACAATTGTCGACAACACACTCTAGCTTCTGGTGAAATCGCTGTTTTCGGATCAGCGACTACTTGTGAGTGACGAGTTGACAAGTAGTTTTTTGAAACTTGCAGTAGTCGCAGAAAGCAATGCAATTGTATCGTAGTTAAAATATTTTCTAGGACACCAGCTAGGCGGCCAAACGCAAATACGGTGTAGCCGACTTAGTGCACGTCTACGGTATAATAACGTATAATAAATAATATAATATAATATGCAATAAGCTATAAAACCAGGTTTCGAGCACTACGAAATGGACGAAGTACTACTGCTTTTTTTTTCGAATTGTTCTATATACTACAATTTTTGTAGAAGGTGACAGTTGTTCGAAAGGTATCTTCGGAACTCATCGCGACATCATTGGCATATGGGCGGTCGTGCGTCGCTATCGGAATCGTCGCACCGGACAGGTGGGAAAAATGAAGACTTTTAATTCTGTTTTGTATATCTCAATGTCAAAGTCCCGTCGGCGGTGTAGTAGAACTGCTGTTAGCCATGGAATATAGATGATCGAGGTAAATTTATCATAATAGAGGGTACTATCTTCTTCAAAGGTGATTTGCCACAGTGAGCCGCTGGGTGTGGTCCGACACGTTTATGAGTTCGATGGAATGGCCGATTTTCAGTACCTGCCTGCGATCCTTGTTAGCCAAAGAGCTGTACTTAGTAAGGAAGGGACGTCTGCCACAATGAGTGCGAAAAGCGAATTAAGTCTCGGCCTTGTTCGTAAAGAAAAGGTGCTACAAAGATATTTAGTGAATGAGGGAGCTTGATAATAAGGCCCTTCGTTTTAGGAAGTAATAATCTAAAGTAAAAAATGTATAGGTATACACTTAACTAAAATAACTATAAAGTCCAATGATTATTGTTATAGTATGCACTATTTTTTTTAGCATTTAGGAGCAACCAGGGATGCAGTCTTCAGGAAATTGCCTCCGAACTTAAATCAAAAAACTAATTGTGTATATGAACCGGTATAGTTATATTACGCTAGTGAGGAGTATCAACCAATGTAAGGATTTTTTAATTTTTTATTGAATTATTGCTATGCATGTTTTAGGTGGACTCGTCATCCAATACACAGGCCATCGCCCTGGAAAAGCCAAAGGACAACTTAAGGGAACTGCCCGACTTAAGTTCATCTGGTAACAATGAAACGCAGACCAGTTCTAACGAGGGCAGTACTAGACCATTTGTTAGTGAGAGAAAGCATATCACTGACATGGGAAACGGTATCGGAAGGGATATACGAAATGAGCTGGTGGAAATTAACATAACTGGTCTCGAATTTGATAGCTTCGTCAAATCCAATTCTGTTCCCCTGTTTATCGTGCCGCAGGTTTGTTTGTTGCTGTTTCAAAACTTTGGCTTATTTAAGTTCGTGAAATCTTTAAAAGGTATTTTTTTTACACGCTAGAGTGATTTTTTGTTTCATATTTAGCGTGTGCCTTGAAATCACTTTTGCCTATTTTTGTGTGTATGATGCTGGCTGTATGTTAGGTGTTTACTCGAATGGATTTACCTTATACGGGCGTGTATAGACACGTGACAGGAACTCGGCTTCACCGCAAGGATGAGGCTGGACTGCCTGTTTTGCGTAAGCAACGGACGAATTATGCCACCATTGTGAGGCTGCTTGCGCCTCCATTCGGCGATAAAGTTCCCCAGCAGGCATTGCCAGAGGTTTATACTTTTTCATTATTTCTTTCTATTTACTTATTAAGTCATCTAAATATATGTACGTGTACTTATAAGGACAAGGACCTGAAATGACGGATTTGCAATACCATATTATTAACTGGTATATGTTTTTATATGGCTTGAACCGTAGTCTAACGTTTAAGTTGGCCTATCTCGATAAATATATAGTATTTATCGGCTAGACACATATATTTGTCACATAATTCTATTGGCTATTTAGGCTATTGCCTAACTGAAGGTAAATCACGTAGTGTCGATATAATTGGTAATATACTCGATTTAGGCCATTGAATTGTTCGAGCTGGTAGACGAACATTTACGTGCTCGAGTTGCGGAGGCCTTTCAACGTCGTCCTGTTTGGACTAAAAGCGCCTTGTCACATGAACTCGACATTGATCGAGTTCACCTGAAGACGGTTATTGTGGGACTTGCGTATTGTGTTAACCAAGGACCATTTCGTCTTTGCTGGGTAAGCTCTTGTAAATTTATTTTAGAATATGTCGGTTAATTTGATTAATTTTTGATGGGCTATTTCTGTCCGAGCCAATGAGTTTTAAAGTCTGAGATACTCCTGCTTTGCATTTAGATTCCAACAGGCAAAATCCACTGCAATTATGTTATCCAGTATTAATCAGCGACACCTTTTCCGACAGAAATCGCCGAAATCCTTAATGAGGACACACGTGTCTAATTATGTCTGAATCTGTATTTTATAGGTTCGGTACGGTTTCGATCCACGTACTGATCCGTCTGCGAAGCCGTTCCAAACCTTGGATTGTAGAGTGAAAGTATCGACGAATGTTCGTTCTGAGAGAACCGTGCATTTTACCGCGGAAGCTGATCCAACCACGGCTCAAGGAGGAAGCAGTTGGGATGCACCGGCTGTTCGCGGTGGACACGTTGTCCCAGTGCAGATAGCCCCATCAGGTTATCGACATAAACGGCATCGTAAAGAGGACATTGACGCTCGTGAAGTTCGTGAACGGAATACTCGAATGCTTCGTTGTAAATATATTCCGGGCCGTCTCCCACATTCAAGACAGCTTCTCTACCACTTATGTGATATCGGACTTAACAGTGTACAGGAACTCGTACACAGGTAGGTGCGACAAGTCCTATCATGCGCGTTTAGGAGCAAATGCAAGCTATTGTTTTTCAAAACATACATATTTACTGGATTCAAAGGATGATTCTGTTCATTGATTAAAACTTCTGATATTCAATTTAAACTATCGAAGTACAGAGTATGCTATAATCTACCAATGATTAATATTTAAAGTTGAGTGCATTCGAACTAAAACTAATTAGAAGAATAATTAACTTGTTTTTGTGTGCCCCTATTTTCGTTAGGAATGACGGACAAGAAGTTTGGTCCGACCAGGATGGTTGGTGCCTTTCAGGAACAACAAGACATATTCGGTATGTTCTTTTGTGGCGCTAAATAAGTAACGTGTTACTTCAGAGAAACTATGGCATAGGAGATATACTTGTGGCATAGAAGATACTTTAAAATATTTTTTATATATAGAGCTAGCATATACTTGTCGACTGTTGGCTATAATAAACCATTATGTGTAGTGCAGTGGTGTAGCTCTGTCTAAAAAGTGTATCTCTTTTTTTTTGAATACACATAGTGTAATATACTTCTCGCTTATTTCTTCGTTATCATTGATACTGTAGAGACTATTTAGCCGCCGATATGAAGCAAACAGTGGAACGTCAACGGGCAGAGAAATCCCAAGACGAGGATGATGATGCTTTGTTCGCTCTCGAAGACTCACAGAAAGCAAGCTGTTCTCTGGAGCATGGCGAATATGGGAACGAAGGAGAAGACTTTCAAGAAGAAATGGAAGACGACGACGATATGGAAGGATTTTTCGAAACGAGCTGATTGTTGGACGTCCGAGCTATCTTATTGAAGTGGTTATTGATTTACCGCAAAAAGACTAATTGTAAAATCGGGGCGTTGATCGCCTTAGAATATTCTGAATCTATATTTGCTACAGATGATAGGGCTATTAAGAATAATATACAGACATTAAATGTGGACTGCGGTGGAGCATTGTTTTGTTGTTGTGTCACAAAATTGGTTAATTTTGCGACCGGTTAATTTAATTAGCTGTTGGGAATAAAATATGAGC
Source organism: Varroa jacobsoni (assembly GCF_002532875.2). NCBI lineage: Eukaryota > Metazoa > Arthropoda > Arachnida > Mesostigmata > Varroidae > Varroa > Varroa jacobsoni. The sequence goes on from NW_019213139.1 coordinate 57,359, forward strand.
TATGTGAAGCAAAAGGTGAGACGAGAACAGAACAGGATGTGTAGCTGTTTGAATAGATTTTCTCCTTATGCATAAGGTAGGTGTTTATATATATATATATATATATATATAAATATATATATGTGAACTTATATGTAGTTTATCTATACACTAAATGCATTTCGTCAGTCTAAATTAAATTCTGGATACGATTTTTTTGCATTTGGACCAACATGGTATAAATAATAAAAATAATAATCATCATAATTGTTAGAAAAAAAGTTTAAATGACACCAAATAACTCAGTGACTGGCTGTTATAAAACCTTATGCTATTTAATGAATAGTCGGTATTTTGGATGAAGTCATGATAAAGATATTTCGCACTTTATTTCTCGCTGTAATGTGTTCATACGATTCTGTAATGCATATTGTTGTTATTGATAATTTTTGTTAAAATGCTTGCTGGCTTTAATGGCCATACAAATTGTCCTGTGATATACGCCATCTACTCACATATATACTACATTTTAATGCATGTATTGCATCGTTTTTCTCCATCTCTTTTATCATTGAAGGTGTGCAATTCTTAAATAGTGCATCGTGGGTAATTACCTCATAGCAGTACATGAATATCCTGACGCCATCCTAAAAATTTATTATTACTAGAATTTATTTAGACTGTTCAGCTTACACATTTGAGCGAAACACGCGAAAAAAACGGTGCACAGACGAGCAATTTCAAGGTGATGTATACAGTTCGTTCTGTATGACGAATCCTTTGAATCAAACTCTACTCTAACTGGTAGTCGAACTTTTTTTAGCAACGTAAGTAGTATTTGACTACGAGACAAATTGTTCGTCATTCCTATCTCCTGCTTATTTTTTGAAATCTCGTTCTCCCCTCGCTCTCTCTCTCTCTCTCTCTCTCTCTCTCTCTCTCTCTCGCTCTCTTTAGATACATATAATGCTAAGTCTATGTATATGGATTTAGCATTAGATTTAACCCGTTGACACGAGTAGACCAGTTTAAAGTTCATATCAGCCTCCGCTAGCTTACCAGTGAAACATACCGTTGTTTCGCCTTCCCCATGCTTTTAGCTGGCATACAAGTTGTTTCAAGCATTTTATTCAATTTCTTCGGACTAACGTAGATTCATGTCACTGACTGACCTATATGGATTAGCCATTTGTTTGACACAGTGACGCGGATGTGCGTAGCCAAAACAAGTGATCATCATTTTTCATGTTTCAAATATAGGTATTAATGTCAGTCATTTTCAGTTTCAGCCGTAGTCTTCGTTATATATGTGTGTCACGAATATATCACGGATACAATGTTCCACATCATGACCGTAGAACTGAATGCTATTTAATCATTATATTATGTAAGGCGCGCCCGTATAAACGGATGATTAAAATAGCTGACGGATTGTTGATTGTTGGCGAAATGGAGCGGATTAGCTTTTGACGATGGACGGTACTATGGCGCCTCCTTCGGACTATCCCTTCGATTTTTATTCTAGCGGAAACAAAAAAGCCCCAAAAGAATCTTCATCATTAATCACTATCGGTCATTTTAAGTAGTTCACAAATTATAGCCATCACATCAGCTTAAACTGCAATCATATGGATGATGTGCTTCTTATCCGAAGAGTACTTAATCCACACTTATGTAAGCAAACACACAAGTTAGGCATCCCCTTCTCCTGCCAAATATTGACTTGCTGCACCCACAGTACGCAACAATGTGTGCATATTTAGTTAACATAGCGGCAGTTTTTAATAATTGAATGAATTAACTAACGTGAAATGCTGGATAAATAAGATAAGTATTACTGATAGAGGTTGCCGCGATGAAGTTTATCGTGTGGCACTAGTTCTTCAAATAGCAATCGAACTTTCTGCTTAATAAACAGCTTCACATTATATGAATGCTACCATTGCTCCATGCTTCATGTCATCTAATTTTATCATTTTTATTTACAGAATTGACACAGCAGCCATCTTCAGTATCGACTTTATTATTGGGTCGTTGTCGACGACGATAAATCCACTATTGTTCTTATCTATACTAAATTGTGTCACGCCGTGTCGTCAGCTACATGAAGTGATCATTGCAGATACAAATCATAACATTATCTTGTTATCTATTACTGCCCTTCTTGTCTGGATTCTGGCATGTAATTAGAGGATCCATTATTTTTTGACTAAAACTTAGTGGTATTATCATCAGTTGGGTAGTATAAAATGTTCCCTATGTTGGCACCGTGCACTATTAATGGTAAAATTGATAGATGGCATTGCTCGTTTCCTTTATCTTTCGATACAATTTTAATTCGCAAGTAATTTACACTTACTGTTGCTGTTGCGCTTTCACAGTTTATTTTGGTGTTAATTGTTATATTATTCTTTCATGAAATCACAAAGCATGGACGTGACGGTTCGTGAAGCAAGTTATTACTTCAGCATCTGCTACAGTGAACTATGGACGGCTATGTACATACCTAGCTATTAATGAGTTCCCAGTGATATTCCCCTCCATGATCATACCTGTTATAGTTCTGATTATTATTCTAC